>NW_026734833.1:0-222268 GCF_949786415.1 Peromyscus eremicus
CACGGGCCATATCTAGTTCAACTCTGCTTAGGAAACTGACAAGAACAGTAGCTCCTCCTCAGTCCAATACACTGTACTTGCTGGGAAAAGATGCGAGTGTTATTTGCCCTGTGTATGGCAATGCGAGCGCAATAGTGACTCTTCTATCAGAAAACAAATCTTGCTCGTAGGACCAGAAACTGTATGGGATTCAACTCCATTTAGGACTGGGAAACAAACTCTAGCTCGCCTTACAAGAAACACACTCTGCTTTTGAGAAAAGAGCATTCTTCTACTCTACTGTGTTTCCTATAGGGCCAGAACAGTGAGCTTGCTCAGAACAAAAGAACTGTGCTTCCTACACACACGGGCCTATCTAGTTCAATTCTGCTTAGGAAACTGACAAGAACAGTAGCTCTTCTTCAGTCCAATACACTGTACTTGCTGGGAACAGACACGAGTGCTATTTGCCTTGTGTATGACATTGGGAGTACAATAGTGTCTCTTCTTACCAGAAAACAGCTCTTGCTCGTAGGACTAGAAACTGCACGTGATTCAACTCCATTTAGGAATGGGAAACAAACGCTGGCTTGCCTTACAAGAAACACACTCTGCTTTTGATTAAAGAGCACTCTTCTGCTTCACTGTGTTTCTCATGGCGTCCAAACAGTGAGCTTGCTCAGAACAAAAGAACTGTGCTTCCTACACACACGGGGCATATCTGGTTCAACTCTGCTTAGGAAACTGACAAGAACAGTAGATCCTATTCAGTCCAATACACTGTACATGCTGGGAAGAGACGCCACTGCTATTTGCCCTGTGTATGACAATGGAAGCGCAAAAGTGACTCTTCTTACCAGAAAACATCTCTTGCTTATAGGACCAGAAACTGCATGTGATTCAACTCTATTTAGGACTGGGAAACAAATGCTAGCTCGCCTTACAAGAAATATACTCTGCTTTTGAGAAAAGAGCACACTGCTACTCTACTGTGTTTCTTATGGGGTACGAACAGTGAGCTTGCTCAAAACAATGAACTGTGCTTCCTAAACACACGGGTCATGTCTAGTAAAACTCTGCTTAAAAAAACTGACAAGAACAGTAGCTCCTCTTCACTCCAATACACTATACTTCTGGGAACAGACCCGAGTGCTATTTGCACTGTGTATGGCAATGGGAGCTCAATAGTGACGCTTCTTATCAGAAAACAACTCTTGCTCGTAGGACCAGAAACTGTATGGGATTCAACTCCATTTAGGACTGGGAAACAAACACTAGCTCGCCTTACAAGAAACACACTCTGCTGTTGAGAAAAGAGCACTCTTCTACTCTACTGTGTTTCTTATACGGAGAGATCAGTGAGCTTGCTCAGAACAAAAGAACTGTGCTTCCTACACACAGGGGCCATATCTAGTTCAATTCTGCATAGGAAACGGGCAAGAACTGTAGCTCCTCTTCAGTCCAATACACTGTACTTGCTGGGAACAGACGCGAATGCTATAAGCACTGTGTATGGCAATGGGAGCACAATAGTGACTTTCCTTACCAGAAAACAACTCTTGCTCGTAGGACCAAAAACTGCATGTGATTCAACTCCATTTAGGACTGGGAAACAAACGCTAGCTCGCCTTACAGGAAACACACTCTGCTTTTGAGAAAAGAGCACTCTTCTACTCTACTGTGTTTCCTATGGGGTCCGAACAGTGAGCTTGCTCAGAACAAAAGAACTGTGCTTCCAACACACACGGGCCATATCTAGTTCAACTGTGCTTAGGAAACTGACAAGAACAGTAGCACTTCTTCAGTCCAATACACTGTACTTCTGGGAAAAGACGCGAGTGCTATTTGCACTGTGTATGGCAATGGGAGGGCAATAGTGACTCTTTTTTACCAGAAAATAACTCTTGCTCATAGGAACAGAAACTGCATGGGATTCAACTCCATGTAGGACTGGGAAACAAACACTAACTCGCCTTAAAAGAAACACACTCTGCTTTTGAGAAATGAGCATTCTTCTACTCTACTCTTTTTCGTATAAGGCCAGAACAGTGAGCTTGCTCAGAACAAAAGAACTGTGCTTCCTACACACACTTGCCATATCTAGTTCAACTGTGCATAGGAAACTGACAAGAACAGTAGCTCCTCCTCAGTCCAATACACTGTACTTGCTGGGAACAGACGCGAGTGCTATTTGCCCTGTGTATGACAATGGGAGCGCAATAGTGACTCTTCTTACCAGAAAACAACTCTTGCTCGTAGGACCAAAAAACTGAATGTGATTCAACTCCATTTAGGACTGAGAAACAAACGCTAGCTCGCCTTACAAGAAACACACTCTGCTTTTGAGAAGAGAGCACTCTTCTACACCACTGTGTTTCCTATGGAGTCCGAACAGTGAGCTTGCTCAGAACAAAAGAACTGTGCTTCCTACACACACGGGCCATATCTAGTTCAATTCTGCTTAAAAAACTGACAAGAACAGTAGCTCCTATTCAGTCCAATACACTGTACTTCTGGGAACAGACGCGAGTGCTATTTGCACTGTGTATGGCAATGGGAGCGCAATAGTAACTCTTTTTTACCAGAAAATAACTCTTGCTTGTAGAAACAGAAACTGCATGGGATTCAACTCCATGTAGGACTGGGAAACAAACACTAACTCGCCTTAAAAGAAACACACTCTGCTTTTGAGAAATGAGCATTCTTCTACTCTACTGTTTTTCGTATAGGGCCAGAACAGTGAGCTTGTACAGAACAAATGAACTGTGCTTCCTAGACACACGTGCCATATCTAGTTCAACTGTGCTTAGGAAACTGACAAGAACAGTAGCTCTTCTTCAGTCCAATACACTGTACTTGCTGGGAACAGACGCGAGTGCTATTTGCCCTGTGTATGACAATGGGAGTGCAATAGTGACTCTTCTTACCAGAAAACAGCTCTTGCTCATGGGACCAGAAACTGCATGTGATTCAACTCCATTTAGGACTGGGAAACAAATGCTGGCTTGCCTTACAAGAAACACACTCTGCTATTGAGAAAAGAGCACTCTTCTGCTTCACTGTGTTTCTCATGGCGTCTGAACAGTGAGCTGGCTCAGAACAAAAGAACTGTGCATCCTACACACACGGGGCATATCTGGTTCAACTCTGCTTAGGAAACTGACAAGAACAGTAGATCCTCTTCAGTCCAATACACTGTACATGCTGGGAACAGACGTCAGTGCTATTTGTCCTGTGTATGACAATGGAAGCGCAAAAGTGACTCTTCTTACCAGAAAACAACTCTTGTCATAGGACCAGAAACTGCATGTGATTCAACACCATTTAGGACTGGGAAACAAATGCTAGCTCGCCTTACAAGAAACACACTCTGCTTTTGAGAAAAGAGCACACTTCTACTCTACTGTGTTTCCTATGGGATCCGAACAGTGATCTTGCTCAGAACAATGAAATGTGCTTCCTACACACACGGGTCATATCTAGTGAAACTCTGCTTAGGAAACTGACAAGAACAGTAGATCCTCTTCAGTGCAATACACTGTACATGCTGGGAACAGACGCCAGTGCTATTTGCCCTGTGTATGACAATCGGAGTGCAATAGTGACTCATCTTACCAGAAAACAACTCTTGCTCATAGGACCAGAGTCTGCATGTGATTCAACTCCATTTAGGACTGGGAAACAAACGCTAGCTCGCCTTACAAGAAACACACTCTGCTTTTGAGAAAAGAGCACTCTTCTACTCTAATGTGTTTCCTATAGGGCTAGAACAGTGAGCTTGCTCAGAAGAAAAGAACTGTGCTTCCTACACACACGGGCCATATCTAGTTCAACTCTGCTTAGGAAACTGACAAGAACAGTAGATCCTCTTCATTCCAACAAACTGTACATGCTGGGATAGGCGCCAGTGCTATTTGCCCTGTGTATGACAATAGGAGCGCAATAGTGACTCTTCTTACCAGAAAACAACTCTTGCTAGTAGGACCAAAAAACTGCATGTGATTCAACTCCATTTAGGACTGGGAAACAAACGCTAGCTCGCCTTACAAGAAACACACTCTGCTTTTGAGAAAAGAGCACTCTTCTACTCTACGGTGTTTCCTATGAAGTCCAAACAGTGCCCTTGCTCAGAACAAAAGAACTGTGCTTCCTACACACACTGTCCATATCTAGTTCAATTCTGCTAAGAGAACTGACAAGAACAGTAGCTCCTCTTCAGTCCAATACACTGTACTTGCTGGGAACAGACGCGAGTGCTATTTGCACTGTGTATGGCAATGGGAGAGCAATGGTGACTCTTTTTACCAGAAAATAACTCTTGCTTGTAGGACCAGAAACTGCATGGGATCCAACTCCATGTAGGACTGGGAAACAAACACTAACTCGCCTTACAAGAAACACACTCTGCTTTTGAGAAAAGAGCACTCTTCTACTCTACTGTGTTTCCTATGGGGTCCGAAGAGTGAGCTTGCTCAGAACAAAAGAACTGTGCTTCCTACACACACGGGCCATATCTAGTTCAACTCTGCTTAAAAAACTGACAAGAACAGTAGTTCCTCTTCACTCCAATAAACTGTACTTCTGGGAACAGACGCGAGTGCTATTTGCACTGGGTATGGCAATGGGAGCGCAATAGTGACTCTTTTTACCAGAAAATAACTCTTGCTCGTAGGAACAGAAACTGCATGGGATTCAACTCCATGTAGGACTGGGAAACAAACACTAACTCGCCTTAAAAGAAACACACTCTGCTTTTGAGAAATAAGCATTCTTCTACTCTACTGTTTTTCGTATAGGATCAGAACAGTGAGCTTGTTCAGAACAAAAGAACTGTGCTTCCTTGACAACGTGCCATATCTAGTTCAACTGTGCTTAGGAAACTGACAAGAACAGTAGCTCTTCTTCAGTCCAATACAGTGTACTTGCTGGGAACAGACACGAGTGCTATTTGCCCTGTGTATGACAATGGGAGTGCAATAGTGACTCTTCTTACCAGAAAACAGCCCTTGCTCGTAGGACCAGAAACTGCACGTGATTCAACTCCATTTTAAACTGGGAAACAAACGCTGGCTCGCCTTACAAGAAACAAACTCTGCTTTTGAGAAAAGAGCACTCTTCTACTCTACTGTGTTTCCAGGGGGTTCAAACAGTGAGCTTGCTCAGAACAAAAGAACTGTGCTTCCTACACACACGGCCACATCTAGTTCAATTCTGCTTAGGAAACTGACAAGAACTGTAGCTCCTCTTCAGTCCAATACACTGTACTTGCTGGGATCCGATGTGAGTGCTATATGCACTGTGTATGGCAAAGGGAGCACAATAGTGACTTTCCTTACCAGAAAACAACTCTTGCTCGTAGGACCAAAAACTGCATGTGATTCAACTCCATTTAGGACTGGGAAACAAACGCTAGCTCGCCCTACAAGGAACACACTCTGCTTTTGAGAAATGAGCATTCTTCTAATCTACAGTGTTTCCTATAGGGCCAGAACAGTGAGCTTGCTCAGAACAAAAGAACTGTGCTTCCTACACACACAGCCATATCTAGTTCAATTCTGCTTAGGAAACTGACAAGAACAGTAGATCCTCTTCAGATCAATACAATGTACTTGCTGGGAACAGACGCCAGTGCTATTTGCCCTGTGTATGACAATGGGAGGGCAATAGTTACTCATCTTACCAGAAAACAACTGTTGATCATAGGACCAGAATCTGCATTTTATTCAACTCCATTTAGGACTGGGAAACAAACACTAGCTGGCCTTACAAGAAACACACACTGCTTTTGAGAAAAGAGCACTCTTCTACTCTACTGTGTTTCCTATAGGGCCAGAACAGTGAGCTGGCTCAGAACAAAAGAACTGTGCTTCCTACACACACGGGCCATATCTAGTTCAACTCTGCTTAGGAAACTGACAAGAACAGTAGATCTTCTTCGGTCCAATACACTCTACATGCTGGTATAGGCGCCAGTGCTATTTGCCCTGTGTATGACAATGGGAGCGCAATAGTGACTCTTCTTACCAGAAAACAACTCTTGCTCGTAGCACCAGAAACTGCATGTGATTCAACTCCATTTAGGACTGGGAAACAAACACTAACTCGCCTTAAAAGAAACACACTCTGCTTTTGAGAAAAGAGCACTCTTCTACTCTAAGGTGTTTCCTATGTGGTCCGAACAGTGAGCTTGTACAGAACAAATGAACTGTGCTTCCTACACACAGGGGCCATATCTAGTTCAACTGTGCTTAGGAAACTGACAAGAACAGTAGCTCTTCTTCAGTCCAATACACTGAACTTGCTGGGAACAGACGCGAGTGCTATTTGCCCCGTGTGTGACAATGGGAGTGCAATAGTGACTCTTCTTACCAGAGAACAGCTCTTGCTCGTGGGACCAAAAACTGCATGTGATTCAACTCCATTTAGGACTGGGAATCAAACGCTGGCTTGCCTTACAAGAAACACACTCTGCTATTGAGAAAAGAGCACTCTTCTGCTTCACTGTGTTTCTCATGGCGTCCGAACAGTGAGTTGGCTCAGAACAAAAGAACTGTGCATCCTACACACACGGGGCATATCTGGTTCAACTCTGCTTAGGAAACTGACAAGAACAGTAGATCCTCTTCAGTCCAATACACTGTACATGCTGGGAACAGACGTCAGTGCTATTTGCCCTGTGTATGACAATGGAAGCGCAAAAGTGACTCTTCTTACCAGAAAACAACTCTTGTCGTAGGACCAGAAACTGCATGTGATTCAACACCATTTAGGACTGGGAAACAAACGCTAGCTCGCCTTACAAGAAACACACTCTGCTTTTGAGAAAAGAGCACACTTCTACTCTACTGTGTTTCCTATGGGATCCGAACAGTATTCTTGCTCAGAACAATGAACTGTGCTTCCTACACACACGGGTCATATCTAGTGAAACTCTGCTTAGGAAACTGACAAGAACAGTAGATCCTCTTCAGTGCAATACACTGTACTTGCTGGGAACAGACGCCAGTGCTATTTGCCCTGTGTATGACAATCGGAGCGCAATAGTGACTCATCTTACCAGAAAACAACTCTTGCTCATAGGACCAGAGTCTGCATGTGATTCAACTCCATTTAGGACTGGGAAACAAACGCTAGCTCGCCTTACAAGAAACACACTCTGCTTTTGAGAAAAGAGCACTCTTCTACTCTAATGTGTTTCCTATAGGGCTAGAACAGTGAGCTTGCTCAGAACAAAAGAACTGTGATTCCTACACACACGGGCCATATCTAGTTCAATTCTGCTTAGAAAACTGACAAGAACAGTAGCTCCTCTTCAGTCCAATACACTGTACTTGCTGGAAACAGACGCGAATGCTATTTGCACTGTGTATGGCAATGGGTTCTCAATAGTGACTATTTTTAGCAGAAAATAACTCTTTCTCGTAGGACCAGAAACTGCATGGGATTCAACTCCATGTAGGACTGGGAAACAAACACTAACTCGGCTTAAAAGAAACACACTCTGCTTTTGAGAAATGAGCATTTCTACTCTACTGTTTTTTGTATAGGGCCAGAACAGTGAGCTTGCTCAGAACAAAAGAACTGCTTCCTACACATACGGGCCATATCTGGTTCAACTCTGCTTAGGAAACTGACAAGAACAGTAGATCCTCTTCAGTCAAATACACTGTACATGCTGGGAACAGACGGCAGTGCTATTTGCCCTGTGTATGACAATGGGAGCGCAGTAGTGACTCTTCTTACCAGAAAACACCTCTTGCTCATAGGACCAGAAACTGCATGGGATTCAACTCCATGTAGGACTGGGAAACAAACACTAACTCGCCTTAAAAGAAACACACTCTGCTTTTGAGAAATGAGCACTCTACCTTTTTTTGTATAGGGTCAGAACAGTGAGCTTGTTCAGAACAAAAGAACTGTGCTTCCTAGACAACGTGCCATATCTAGTTCAACTGTGCTTAGGAAACTGACAAGAACAGTAGCTCTTCTTCAGTCCAATACAGTGTACTTGCTGGGAACAGACACGAGTGCTATTTGCCCTGTGTATGACAATGGGAGTGCAATAGTGACTCTTCTTACCAGAAAACAGCTCTTGCTCGTAGCACCAGAAACTGCACGTGATTCAACTCCATTTAGGACTGGGAAACAAACGCTGGCTCGCCTTACAAGAAACACACTCTGCTTTTGAGAAAAGAGCACTCTTCTACTCTACTGTGTTTCCAGGGGGTTCAAACAGTGAGCTTGCTCAGAACAAAGAACTGTGCTTCCTGCACACACGGGCCATATCTAGTTCAACTCTGCTTAGGAAACTGACAAGAACAGTAGCTCTTCCTCATTCCAATACACTGTACTTGCTGGGAAGAGATGCGAGTGCTATTTGCCCTGTGTATGGCAATGGGAGCGCAATAGTGACTCTTCTTACCAGAAAACAACTCTTGCTCATAGGACCAGAAACTGCATGGAATTCAACTCCATTTAGGACTGGGAAACAAACACTAGGTCACCTTACAAGAAACACACTCTGTTTTGAGAAAAGAGCACTCTTCTACTCTAATGTGATTCTTATACGGCCAGATCAGTGAGCATGCGCAGAACAAAAGAACTGTGCTTCCTACACACACGGCCACATCTAGTTCAATTCTGCTTAGGAAACTGACAAGAACTGTAGCTCGTCTTCAGTCCAATACACTGTACTTGCTGGGATCCGATGTGAGTGCTATATGCACTGTGTATGGCAATGGGAGCACAATAGTGACTTTCCTTACCAGAAAACAACTCTTGCTCGTAGGACCAAAAACTGCATGTGATTCAACTCCATTTAGGACTGGGAAACAAACGCTAGCTCACCCTACAAGGAACACACTCTGCTTTTGAGAAATGACATTCTTCTACTCTACAGTGTTTCCTATAGGGCCAGAACAGTGAGCTTGCTCAGAACAAAAGAACTGTGCTTCCTACACACACGGGCCATATCTAGTTCAACTCTGCTTAGGAAACTGACAAGAACAGTAGATCTTCTTCAGTCCTATACACTCTACATGATGGTATAGGCGCCAGTGCTATTTGCCCTGTGTATGACAATGGGAGCGCAATAGTGACTCTTCTTACCAGAAAACAACTCTTGCTCGTAGCACCAGAAACTGCATGTGATTCAACTCCATTTAGGACTGGGAAACAAACGCTAGCCGCCTTACAAGAAACACACTCTGCTTTTGAGAAAAGAGCACTCTTCTACTCTACTGTGTTTCCTATGGGGTCCGAACAGTGAGCTTGCTCAGAACAAAAGAACTGTGCTTCCTACACACACGGGCCATATCTAGTTCAATTCTGCTTAGAAAACTGACAAGAACAGTAGCTCCTCTTCAGTCCAATACACTGTACTTGCTGGAAACAGACGCGAATGCTATTTGCACTGTGTATGGCAATGGGTTCTCAATAGTGACTATTTTTACCAGAAAATAACTCTTTCTCGTAGGACCAGAAACTGCATGGGATTCAACTCCATGTAGGACTGGGAAACAAACACTAACTCGCCTTAAAAGAAACACACTCTGCTTTTGAGAAATGAGCATTTCTACTCTACTGTTTTTCGTATAGGGCCAGAACAGTGAGCTTGCTCAGAACAAAAGAACTGCTTCCTACACACACGGGCCATATCTGGTTCAACTCTGCTTAGGAAACTGACAAGAACAGTAGATCGTCTTCAGTCAAATACACTGTACATGATGGGAACAGACGGCCGTGCTATTTGCCCTGTGTATGACAATGGGAGCCCAGTAGTGACTCTTCTTTCCAGAAAACACCTCTTGCTCATAGGACCAGAAACTGCATGGGATTCAACTCCATGTAGGACTGGGAAACAAACACTAACTCGCCTTAAAAGAAACACACTCTGCTTTTGAGAAATGAGCATTCTTCTACTCTACCTTTTTTTGTATAGGGTCAGAACAGTGAGCTTGTTCAGAACAAAAGAACTGTGCTTCCTAGACAACGTGCCATATCTAGTTCAACTGTGCTTAGGAAACTGACAAGAACAGTAGCTCTTCTTCAGTCCAATACAGTGTACTTGCTGGGAACAGACACGAGTGCTATTTGCCCTGTGTATGACAATGGGAGTGCAATAGTGACTCTTCTTACCAGAAAACAGCTCTTGCTCGTAGCACCAGAAACTGCACGTGATTCAACTCCATTTAGGACTGGGAAACAAATGCTGGCTCGCCTTACAAGAAACACACTCTGCTTTTGAGAAAAGAGCACTCTTCTACTCTACTGTGTTTTGAGGGGGTTCAAACAGTGAGCTTGCTCAGAACAAAGAACTGTGCTTCCTGCACACACGGGCCATATCTAGTTAAACTCTGCTTAGGAAACTGACAAGAACAGTAGCTCTTCCTCATTCCAATACACTGTACTTGCTGGGAAGAGATGCGAGTGCTATTTGCCCTGTGTATGGCAATGGGAGCGCAATAGTGACTCTTCTTACCAGAAAACAACTCTTGCTCGTAGGACCAGAAACTGCATGGAATTCAACACCATTTAGGACTGGGAAACAAACACTAGGTCGCCTTACAAGAAACACACTCTGTTTTGAGAAAAGAGCACTCTTCTACTCTAATGTGTTTCTTGTACGGCCAGATCAGTGAGCATGCGCAGAACAAAAGAACTGTGCTTCCTACACACACGGCCATATCTAGTTCAACTCTGCTTAGGAAACTGACAAGAACAGTAGATCTTCTTCAGTCCAATACACTCTACATGCTGGTATAGGCGCCAGTGCTATTTGCCCTGTGTATGACAATGGGAGCGCAATAGTGACTCTTCTTACCAGAAAATAACTCTTGCTCGTAGGACCAGAAAATGCATGGGATTCAACTCCATGTAGGACTGGGAAACAAACACTAACTCGCCTTAAAAGAAACACACTCTGCTTTTGAGAAATGAGCATTTCTACTCTACTGTTTTTCGTATAGGGCCAGAACAGTGAGCTTGCTCAGAACAAAAGAACTGTGCTTCCTACACACACGGGCCATATCTGGTTCAACTCTGCTTAGGAAACTGACAAGAACAGTAGATCCTCTTCAGTCCAATTCACTGTACATGCTGGGAAGAAATGGCAGTGCTATTTGCCCTGTGTATGACAATGGGAGCGCAGTAGTGACTCTTCTTACCAGAAAACACCTCTTGCTCATAGGACCAGAAACTGCATGTGATTCAACTCCATTTAAGACTGGGAAACAAACTCTAGCTCGCCTTACAAGAAACACACTCTGCTTTTGAGAAAAGAGCATTCTTCTACTCTATTGTGTTTCCCTTAGTGCCAGAACAGTGAGCTTGCTCAGAACAAAAGAACTGAGCTTCCTACACACACGGCCATATCTAGTTCAATTCTGCTTAGGAAACTGACGAGAACTGTAGATCCTCTTCAGTCCAATACACTGTACATGCTGGGAACAGACGCCAGTGCTATTTAACCTGTGTATGACAATGGGAGCGCAATATGACTCATCTTACCAGAAAACATCTCTTGCTCGTAGGACCAGAAACTGCATGTGATTCAACTCCATTTAGGACTGGGAAACAAACACTAGCTCGCCTTACAAGAAACACACACTGCTTTTGAGAAAAGAGCATTCATCTACTCTACTGTGTTTCCTATAGTGCCAGAACATTGAGCTTGCTCAGAACAAAAGATCTGTGCTTCCTAGACACGGGCCATATCTAGTTCAACTCTGCTTAGGAAACTGACAAGAACAGTAGATCATCTTCAGTCCAATACACTGTACATGCTGGTATAGGCGCCAGTGTTATTTGCCCTGTGTATGACAATGGGAGCGCAATTGTGACTCTTCTTACCAGAAAACAACTCTTGCTCTTAGGACCAGAAACTGCATGTAATTCAACTCCATTTAGGACTGGGAAAAAAACGCTAGCTGCCTTACAAGAAACACACTCTGCTTTTGAAAAAAGAGCACTCTTCTACTCTATGGTGTTTCCTATGGGGTCCGAACAGTGAGCTTGCTCAGAACAAAAGAACTGTGCTTCCTACACACACGGGTCATATCTAGTTAAACTCTGCTTAGGAAACTGACAAGAACAGTATCTCCTCTTCAGTCCAATACACTGTTCTTGCTGGGAACACACGCGAGTGCTATAGCCCTGTGTATGGCAATGGGAGCGCAATAGTGATTTTCCTTACCAGAAAACAACTCTTGCTCGTAGGACTAAAAACTGCATGTGATTCAACTCCATTTAGGACTGGGAAACAAACTCTAGCTCGCCTTACAAGAAACACACTATACTTTTGAGAAGAGAGCACTCTTCTACTCTACTGTGTTTCCCATAGTGCCAGAACAGTGAGCTTTCTCAGAACAAAAGAACTGTGCTTCCTACACACACGGCCATATCTAGTTCAATTCTGCTTAGGAAACTGACAAGAACAGTAGCTCCTCTTCAGTCCAATACACTGTACTTGCTGGGAACAGCCGCGAGTGCTATTTGCACTGTGTATGGCAATGGGACCAAAATAGTGACTTTCCTTACCAGAAAACAACTCTTGCTCCTAGGACCAAAAGCTGCATGTGATTCAACTCCATTTAGGACGGGGAAACAAACGCTAGCTCACATTAAAAGAAACACACTCTGCTTTTGAGAAAAGAGCACTCTTCTACTCTACTGTGTTTTCCTTAGTGCCAGAACAGTGAGCTTGCTCAGAACAAAAGAACTTTGCTTCCTACACACACGGCCATATCTAGTTCAATTATTCTTAGGAAACAGACAAAAACAGTAGATCCTCTTCAGATCAATACATGGTACTTGCTGGGAACAGACGCCAGTGCTATTTGCCCTGTGTATGACAATGGGAGCGCAATAGTGACTCATCTTACCAGAAAACAACTCTTGCTCATAGGACCAGAATCTGCATGTGATTCAACTCCATTTAGGACTGGGAAACAAACGCTAGCTTGCCTTACAAGAAACACACTCTGCCTTTGAGAAAAGAGCACTCTTCTACTCTAATGTGTTTCCTATAGGGCTAGAACAGTGAGCTTGCTCAGAAGAAAAGAACTGTGCTTCCTACACACACGGGCCATATCTAGTTCAACTCTGCTTAGGAAACTGACAAGAACAGTAGATCCTCTTCATTCCAACAAACTGTACATGCTGGGATAGGCGCCAGTGCTATTTGCCCTGTGTATGACAATAGGAGCGCAATAGTGACTCTTCTTACCAGAAAACAACTCTTGCTAGTAGGACCAAAAAACTGCATGTGATTCAACTCCATTTAGGACTGGGAAACAAACAGTAACTCGCCTTACAAGAAACACACTCTGCTTTTGAGAAAAGAGCACTCTTCTACTCTACGGTGTTTCCTATGAAGTCCAAACAGTGCCCTTGCTCAGAACAAAAGAACTGTGCTTCCTACACACACTGTCCATATCTAGTTCAATTCTGCTAAGAGAACTGACAAGAACAGTAGCTCCTCTTCAGTCCAATACACTGTACTTGCTGGGAACAGACGCGAGTGCTATTTGCACTGTGTATGGCAATGGGAGAGCAATGGTGACTCTTTTTACCAGAAAATAACTCTTGCTTGTAGGACCAGAAACTGCATGGGATCCAACTCCATGTAGGACTGGGAAACAAACACTAACTCGCCTTACAAGAAACACACTCTGCTTTTGAGAAAAGAGCACTCTTCTACTCTACTGTGTTTCCTATGGGGTCCGAAGAGTGAGCTTGCTCAGAACAAAAGAACTGTGCTTCCTACACACACGGGCCATATCTAGCTCAACTCTGCTTAAAAAACTGACAAGAACAGTAGTTCCTCTTCACTCCAATAAACTGTACTTCTGGGAACAGACGCGAGTGCTATTTGCACTGGGTATGGCAATGGGAGCGCAATAGTGACTCTTTTTACCAGAAAATAACTCTTGCTCGTAGGAACAGAAACTGCATGGGATTCAACTCCATGTAGGACTGGGAAACAAACACTAACTCGCCTTAAAAGAAACACACTCTGCTTTTGAGAAATGAGCATTCTTCTACTCTACTGTTTTTCGTATAGGATCAGAACAGTGAGCTTGTTCAGAACAAAAGAACTGTGCTTCCTTGACAACGTGCCATATCTAGTTCAACTGTGCTTAGGAAACTGACAAGAACAGTAGCTCTTCTTCAGTCCAATACAGTGTACTTGCTGGGAACAGACACGAGTGCTATTTGCCCTGTGTATGACAATGGGAGTGCAATAGTGACTCTTCTTACCAGAAAACAGCCCTTGCTCGTAGGACCAGAAACTGCACGTGATTCAACTCCATTTTAAACTGGGAAACAAACGCTGGCTCGCCTTACAAGAAACAAACTCTGCTTTTGAGAAAAGAGCACTCTTCTACTCTACTGTGTTTCCAGGGGGTTCAAACAGTGAGCTTGCTCAGAACAAAAGAACTGTGCTTCCTACACACACGGCCACATCTAGTTCAATTCTGCTTAGGAAACTGACAAGAACTGTAGCTCCTCTTCAGTCCAATACACTGTACTTGCTGGGATCCGATGTGAGTGCTATATGCACTGTGTATGGCAAAGGGAGCACAATAGTGACTTTCCTTACCAGAAAACAACTCTTGCTCGTAGGACCAAAAACTGCATGTGATTCAACTCCATTTAGGACTGGGAAACAAACGCTAGCTCGCCCTACAAGGAACACACTCTGCTTTTGAGAAATGAGCATTCTTCTACTCTACAGTGTTTCCTATAGGGCCAGAACAGTGAGCTTGCTCAGAACAAAAGAACTGTGCTTCCTACACACACGGCCATATCTAGTTCAATTCTGCTTAGGAAACTGACAAGAACAGTAGATCCTCTTCAGATCAATACAATGTACTTGCTGGGAACAGACGCCAGTGCTATTTGCCCTGTGTATGACAATGGGAGGGCAATAGTTACTCATCTTACCAGAAAACAACTGTTGATCATAGGACCAGAATCTGCATTTTATTCAACTCCATTTAGGACTGGGAAACAAACACTAGCTGGCCTTACAAGAAACACACACTGCTTTTGAGAAAAGAGCACTCTTCTACTCTACTGTGTTTCCTATAGGGCCAGAACAGTGAGCTGGCTCAGAACAAAAGAACTGTGCTTCCTACACACACGGGCCATATCTAGTTCAACTCTGCTTAGGAAACTGACAAGAACAGTAGATCTTCTTCGGTCCAATACACTCTACATGCTGGTATAGGCGCCAGTGCTATTTGCCCTGTGTATGACAATGGGAGCGCAATAGTGACTCTTCTTACCAGAAAACAACTCTTGCTCGTAGCACCAGAAACTGCATGTGATTCAACTCCATTTAGGACTGGGAAACAAACACTAACTCGCCTTAAAAGAAACACACTCTGCTTTTGAGAAAAGAGCACTCTTCTACTCTAAGGTGTTTCCTATGTGGTCCGAACAGTGAGCTTGTACAGAACAAATGAACTGTGCTTCCTACACACAGGGGCCATATCTAGTTCAACTGTGCTTAGGAAACTGACAAGAACAGTAGCTCTTCTTCAGTCCAATACACTGAACTTGCTGGGAACAGACGCGAGTGCTATTTGCCCCGTGTGTGACAATGGGAGTGCAATAGTGACTCTTCTTACCAGAGAACAGCTCTTGCTCGTGGGACCAAAAACTGCATGTGATTCAACTCCATTTAGGACTGGGAATCAAACGCTGGCTTGCCTTACAAGAAACACACTCTGCTATTGAGAAAAGAGCACTCTTCTGCTTCACTGTGTTTCTCATGGCGTCCGAACAGTGAGTTGGCTCAGAACAAAAGAACTGTGCATCCTACACACACGGGGCATATCTGGTTCAACTCTGCTTAGGAAACTGACAAGAACAGTAGATCCTCTTCAGTCCAATACACTGTACATGCTGGGAACAGACGTCAGTGCTATTTGCCCTGTGTATGACAATGGAAGCGCAAAAGTGACTCTTCTTACCAGAAAACAACTCTTGTCATAGGACCAGAAACTGCATGTGATTCAACACCATTTAGGACTGGGAAACAAATGCTAGCTCGCCTTACAAGAAACACACTCTGCTTTTGAGAAAAGAGCACACTTCTACTCTACTGTGTTTCCTATGGGATCCGAACAGTATTCTTGCTCAGAACAATGAACTGTGCTTCCTACACACACGGGTCATATCTAGTGAAACTCTGCTTAGGAAACTGACAAGAACAGTAGATCCTCTTCAGTGCAATACACTGTACTTGCTGGGAACAGACGCCAGTGCTATTTGCCCTGTGTATGACAATCGGAGCGCAATAGTGACTCATCTTACCAGAAAACAACTCTTGCTCATAGGACCAGAGTCTGCATGTGATTCAACTCCATTTAGGACTGGGAAACAAACGCTAGCTCGCCTTACAAGAAACACACTCTGCTTTTGAGAAAAGAGCACTCTTCTACTCTAATGTGTTTCCTATAGGGCTAGAACAGTGAGCTTGCTCAGAACAAAAGAACTGTGATTCCTACACACACGGGCCATATCTAGTTCAATTCTGCTTAGAAAACTGACAAGAACAGTAGCTCCTCTTCAGTCCAATACACTGTACTTGCTGGAAACAGACGCGAATGCTATTTGCACTGTGTATGGCAATGGGTTCTCAATAGTGACTATTTTTAGCAGAAAATAACTCTTTCTCGTAGGACCAGAAACTGCATGGGATTCAACTCCATGTAGGACTGGGAAACAAACACTAACTCGCCTTAAAAGAAACACACTCTGCTTTTGAGAAATGAGCATTTCTACTCTACTGTTTTTTGTATAGGGCCAGAACAGTGAGCTTGCTCAGAACAAAAGAACTGCTTCCTACACATACGGGCCATATCTGGTTCAACTCTGCTTAGGAAACTGACAAGAACAGTAGATCCTCTTCAGTCAAATACACTGTACATGATGGGAACAGACGGCAGTGCTATTTGCCCTGTGTATGACAATGGGAGCGCAGTAGTGACTCTTCTTACCAGAAAACACCTCTTGCTCATAGGACCAGAAACTGCATGGGATTCAACTCCATGTAGGACTGGGAAACAAACACTAACTCGCCTTAAAAGAAACACACTCTGCTTTTGAGAAATGAGCACTCTACCTTTTTTTGTATAGGGTCAGAACAGTGAGCTTGTTCAGAACAAAAGAACTGTGCTTCCTAGACAACGTGCCATATCTAGTTCAACTGTGCTTAGGAAACTGACAAGAACAGTAGCTCTTCTTCAGTCCAATACAGTGTACTTGCTGGGAACAGACACGAGTGCTATTTGCCCTGTGTATGACAATGGGAGTGCAATAGTGACTCTTCTTACCAGAAAAGAGCTCTTGCTCGTAGCACCAGAAACTGCACGTGATTCAACTCCATTTAGGACTGGGAAACAAACGCTGGCTCGCCTTACAAGAAACACACTCTGCTTTTGAGAAAAGAGCACTCTTCTACTCTACTGTGTTTCCAGGGGGTTCAAACAGTGAGCTTGCTCAGAACAAAGAACTGTGCTTCCTGCACACACGGGCCATATCTAGTTCAACTCTGCTTAGGAAACTGACAAGAACAGTAGCTCTTCCTCATTCCAATACACTGTACTTGCTGGGAAGAGATGCGAGTGCTATTTGCCCTGTGTATGGCAATGGGAGCGCAATAGTGACTCTTCTTACCAGAAAACAACTCTTGCTCATAGGACCAGAAACTGCATGGAATTCAACTCCATTTAGGACTGGGAAACAAACACTAGGTCGCCTTACAAGAAACACACTCTGTTTTGAGAAAAGAGCACTCTTCTACTCTAATGTGATTCTTATACGGCCAGATCAGTGAGCATGCGCAGAACAAAAGAACTGTGCTTCCTACACACACGGCCACATCTAGTTCAATTCTGCTTAGGAAACTGACAAGAACTGTAGCTCGTCTTCAGTCCAATACACTGTACTTGCTGGGATCCGATGTGAGTGCTATATGCACTGTGTATGGCAATGGGAGCACAATAGTGACTTTCCTTACCAGAAAACAACTCTTGCTCGTAGGACCAAAACTGCATGTGATTCAACTCCATTTAGGACTGGGAAACAAACGCTAGCTCACCCTACAAGGAACACACTCTGCTTTTGAGAAATGACATTCTTCTACTCTACAGTGTTTCCTATAGGGCCAGAACAGTGAGCTTGCTCAGAACAAAAGAACTGTGCTTCCTACACACACGGGCCATATCTAGTTCAACTCTGCTTAGGAAACTGACAAGAACAGTAGATCTTCTTCAGTCCTATACACTCTACATGATGGTATAGGCGCCAGTGCTATTTGCCCTGTGTATGACAATGGGAGCGCAATAGTGACTCTTCTTACCAGAAAACAACTCTTGCTCGTAGCACCAGAAACTGCATGTGATTCAACTCCATTTAGGACTGGGAAACAAACGCTAGCCGCCTTACAAGAAACACACTCTGCTTTTGAGAAAAGAGCACTCTTCTACTCTACTGTGTTTCCTATGGGGTCCGAACAGTGAGCTTGCTCAGAACAAAAGAACTGTGCTTCCTACACACACTGTCCATATCTAGTTCAATTCTGCTTAGAAAACTGACAAGAACAGTAGCTCCTCTTCAGTCCAATACACTGTACTTGCTGGAAACAGACGCGAATGCTATTTGCACTGTGTATGGCAATGGGTTCTCAATAGTGACTATTTTTACCAGAAAATAACTCTTTCTCGTAGGACCAGAAACTGCATGGGATTCAACTCCATGTAGGACTGGGAAACAAACACTAACTCGCCTTAAAAGAAACACACTCTGCTTTTGAGAAATGAGCATTTCTACTCTACTGTTTTTCGTATAGGGCCAGAACAGTGAGCTTGCTCAGAACAAAAGAACTGCTTCCTACACACACGGGCCATATCTGGTTCAACTCTGCTTAGGAAACTGACAAGAACAGTAGATCGTCTTCAGTCAAATACACTGTACATGATGGGAACAGACGGCCGTGCTATTTGCCCTGTGTATGACAATGGGAGCGCAGTAGTGACTCTTCTTTCCAGAAAACACCTCTTGCTCATAGGACCAGAAACTGCATGGGATTCAACTCCATGTAGGACTGGGAAACAAACACTAACTCGCCTTAAAAGAAACACACTCTGCTTTTGAGAAATGAGCATTCTTCTACTCTACCTTTTTTTGTATAGGGTCAGAACAGTGAGCTTGTTCAGAACAAAAGAACTGTGCTTCCTAGACAACGTGCCATATCTAGTTCAACTGTGCTTAGGAAACTGACAAGAACAGTAGCTCTTCTTCAGTCCAATACAGTGTACTTGCTGGGAACAGACACGAGTGCTATTTGCCCTGTGTATGACAATGGGAGTGCAATAGTGACTCTTCTTACCAGAAAACAGCTCTTGCTCGTAGCACCAGAAACTGCACGTGATTCAACTCCATTTAGGACTGGGAAACAAATGCTGGCTCGCCTTACAAGAAACACACTCTGCTTTTGAGAAAAGAGCACTCTTCTACTCTACTGTGTTTCCAGGGGGTTCAAACAGTGAGCTTGCTCAGAACAAAGAACTGTGCTTCCTGCACACACGGGCCATATCTAGTTAAACTCTGCTTAGGAAACTGACAAGAACAGTAGCTCTTCCTCATTCCAATACACTGTACTTGCTGGGAAGAGATGCGAGTGCTATTTGCCCTGTGTATGGCAATGGGAGCGCAATAGTGACTCTTCTTACCAGAAAACAACTCTTGCTCGTAGGACCAGAAACTGCATGGAATTCAACACCATTTAGGACTGGGAAACAAACACTAGGTCGCCTTACAAGAAACACACTCTGTTTTGATAAAAGAGCACTCTTCTACTCTAATGTGTTTCTTGTACGGCCAGATCAGTGAGCATGCGCAGAACAAAAGAACTGTGCTTCCTACACACACGGCCATATCTAGTTCAACTCTGCTTAGGAAACTGACAAGAACAGTAGATCTTCTTCAGTCCAATACACTCTACATGCTGGTATAGGCGCCAGTGCTATTTGCCCTGTGTATGACAATGGGAGCGCAATAGTGACTCTTCTTACCAGAAAATAACTCTTGCTCGTAGGACCAGAAAATGCATGGGATTCAACTCCATGTAGGACTGGGAAACAAACACTAACTCGCCTTAAAAGAAACACACTCTGCTTTTGAGAAATGAGCATTTCTACTCTACTGTTTTTCGTATAGGGCCAGAACAGTGAGCTTGCTCAGAACAAAAGAACTGTGCTTCCTACACACACGGGCCATATCTGGTTCAACTCTGCTTAGGAAACTGACAAGAACAGTAGATCCTCTTCAGTCCAATTCACTGTACATGCTGGGAAGAGACGGCAGTGCTATTTGCCCTGTGTATGACAATGGGAGCGCAGTAGTGACTCTTCTTACCAGAAAACACCTCTTGCTCATAGGACCAGAAACTGCATGTGATTCAACTCCATTTAAGACTGGGAAACAAACGCTAGCTCGCCTTACAAGAAACACACTCTGCTTTTGAGAAAAGAGCATTCTTCTACTCTATTGTGTTTCCCTTAGTGCCAGAACAATGAGCTTGCTCAGAACAAAAGAACTGAGCTTCCTACACACACGGCCATATCTAGTTCAATTCTGCTTAGGAAACTGACAAGAACAGTAGATCATCTTCAGTCCAATACACTGTACATGCTGGTATAGGCGCCAGTGTTATTTGCCCTGTGTATGACAATGGGAGCGCAATTGTGACTCTTCTTACCAGAAAACAACTCTTGCTCTTAGGACCAGAAACTGCATGTAATTCAACTCCATTTAGGACTGGGAAAAAAACGCTAGCTGCCTTACAAGAAACACACTCTGCTTTTGAAAAAAGAGCACTCTTCTACTCTATGGTGTTTCCTATGGGGTCCGAACAGTGAGCTTGCTCAGAACAAAAGAACTGTGCTTCCTACACACACGGGTCATATCTAGTTAAACTCTGCTTAGGAAACTGACAAGAACAGTATCTCCTCTTCAGTCCAATACACTGTTCTTGCTGGGAACACACGCGAGTGCTATAGCCCTGTGTATGGCAATGGGAGCGCAATAGTGATTTTCCTTACCAGAAAACAACTCTTGCTCGTAGGACTAAAAACTGCATGTGATTCAACTCCATTTAGGACTGGGAAACAAACTCTAGCTCGCCTTACAAGAAACACACTATACTTTTGAGAAGAGAGCACTCTTCTACTCTACTGTGTTTCCCATAGTGCCAGAACAGTGAGCTTTCTCAGAACAAAAGAACTGTGCTTCCTACACACACGGCCATATCTAGTTCAATTCTGCTTAGGAAACTGACAAGAACAGTAGCTCCTCTTCAGTCCAATACACTGTACTTGCTGGGAACAGCCGCGAGTGCTATTTGCACTGTGTATGGCAATGGGACCAAAATAGTGACTTTCCTTACCAGAAAACAACTCTTGCTCCTAGGACCAAAAGCTGCATGTGATTCAACTCCATTTAGGACTGGGAAACAAACGCTAGCTCACATTAAAAGAAACACACTCTGCTTTTGAGAAAAGAGCACTCTTCTACTCTACTGTGTTTTCCTTAGTGCCAGAACAGTGAGCTTGCTCAGAACAAAAGAACTTTGCTTCCTACACACACGGCCATATCTAGTTCAATTATTCTTAGGAAACAGACAAAAACAGTAGATCCTCTTCAGATCAATACATGGTACTTGCTGGGAACAGACGCCAGTGCTATTTGCCCTGTGTATGACAATGGGAGCGCAATAGTGACTCATCTTACCAGAAAACAACTCTTGCTCATAGGACCAGAATCTGCATGTGATTCCACTCCACTTCAGACTGGGAAACAAACGCTAGCTCGCCTTACAAGAAACACCACACTGCTTTTGAGAAAACAGCACTCTTCTACCTTACTGTGTTTCCTATAGGTCCAGAGCAGTGAGCTTGCTCAGAACAAAAAACTGTGCTTCCTACACACACGGGCCATATCTAGTTCAACTCTCCTTAGGAAACTGACAAGAACAGTAGCTCCTCTTCAGTCCAATACACTCTACATGCTGGAAACAGACGCCAGTGCAATTTGCCCTGTGTATGACAATGGGAGTACAATAGTGACTCTTCTTACCAGAAAACTGTTCTTGTCGTAGGACCAGAGACTGCATGTGATTCAACTCCATTTAGGACTGGGAAACAAACGCTAGCTCGCCTTACAAGAAACACACTCTGCTTTTGAGAAAAGAGCACTCTTCTACTCTGCTGTGTTTCCTATGTACCCAGAACAGTGAGCTTGCTCAGAACAAAAGAACTGTGCTTCCTACACACACGGGCCATATCTAGTGCAACTCTGCTTAGGAAACTGACAAGAACAGTAGTTCCTCTTCAGTCCAATACACTGTAATTGCTGGGAACAGACACGAGTGCTATTTGCCCTGTGTATGACAATGGGAGCGCAATAGTGAATTTCCTTACCAGAAAACAACTCTTGCTCGTAGGACCAGATACTGCATGGGATTCAACTCCATTTAGGACTGGGAAACAAATGCTAGGTCGCCTTACAAGAAACACACTCTGCTTTTGAGAAGAGAGCACTCTTAAACTCTACTGTGTTTCCAAAGGGGTCCGAACAGTGCGCTTGCTCAGAACTAAAGAACTGTGCTTCCTACACACTCGGGCCATATCTAGTTCAATTCTGCTTAGGAAACTGACAAGAACAGTAGCTCCTCTTCAGTCCAATACACTGTACTTGCTGGGAACAGACGCGAGTTCTATTTGCACTGTGTATGGCAATGGGAGCACAATAGTGATTCCTCTTACCAGAAAACAACTCTTGCTCATAGGACCAGAAACTGCATGTGATTCAACTCCATTTAGGACTGGGAAACAAACGCTAGCTCACCTTACAAGAAACACACTCTGCTTTTAGGAAAAGAGCACTCTTCTTCTCTACTGTGTTTCCCTTAGTGCCAGAACAGTGAGCTTGCTCAGAACAAAAGAACTGTGCTTCCTACACACACGGGCCATATCTAGTTCAACTTTGCTTAGGAAACTGACAAGAACAGTAGCTCCTCTTCAGTCCAATACACTGTACTTGCTGGGAACAGACGCGAGAGCTATTTGCACTGTGTATGGCAATGGGAGCGCAATAGTGACTTTCCTTACCAGAAAACAACTCTTGCTCGTAGGAACAAAAACTGCATGTGATTCAACTCCATTTAGGATTGGGAAACAAACGCTAGCTCGCCTTACAAGAAATACACACTGCTTTTGAGAAAAGAGCACTCTCCTACTCTACTGTGTTTTCAATGGGGTCCGAACAGTGAGCTTGCTCAGAACAAAAGAACTGTGCTTCCTACACACACGGGCCATATCTAGTTCAACTCTGCTTAGGAAACTGACAGGAACAGTAGTTCCTCTTCAGTCCAATACACTGTACATGCTGGGAACAGACGCCAGTGCTATTTGCCCTGTGTATGACAATGGGAGCGCAATAGTGACTCTTCTTACCATTAAACAACTCTTGTTGTAGGACCAGAGACTGCATGTGATTCAACTCCATTAAGGTCTGGAAATCAAACGCTAGCTCACCTTACAAGAAACACACTCTGCTTCTGAGAAAAGAGCACTCTTCTGCTCTACTGTGTTTCCTATGGGGTCCGAACAGTGAGCTTGCTCAGAACAAAAGAACTGTGCTTCCTACACACATGGGCCATATCTAGTTCATCTTTGCTTAGGAAACTGACAAGAACAGTAGCTCCTCTTCAGTCCAATACACTGTACTTGCTGGGAACAGACGCGAGAGCTATTTGTACTGTGTATGGCAATGGGAGCGCAATAGTGACTTTCCTTACCAGAAAACAACTCTTGCTCATAGGAACATAAACTGCATGTGATTCAACTCCATTTAGTATTGGGAAACAAACGCTAGCTCACCTTACAAGAAATACACACTGCTTTTGAGAAAAGAGCACTCTCCTACTCTACTGTGTTTTCAATGGGGTCCGAACAGTGAGCTTGCTCAGAACAAAAGAACTGTGCTTCCTACACACACGGGCCATATCTAGTTCAACTCTGCTTAGGAAACTGACAGGAACCGTAGCTCCTCTGCAGTCCAATACACTGTACATGCTGGGAACAGACGCCAGTGCTATTTGCCCTGTGTATGACAATGGGAGCGCAATAGTGACTCTTCTTACCATAAAACAACTCTTGTTGTAGGACCAGAGACTGCATGTGATTCAACTCCATTTAGGTCTGGAAATCAAACGCTAGCTCACCTTACAAGAAACACACTCTGCTTCTGAGAAAAGAGCACTCTTCTGCTCTACTGTGTTTCCTATGGGGTCCGAACAGTGAGCTTGCTCAGAACAAAAGAACTGTGCTTCCTACACACACGGGCCATATCTAGTTCAACTCTGCTTAGGAAACTGACAAGAACTGTGGATCCTCTTCAGTCCAATACACTGTACTTGCTGGTGTAGGCCCCAGTGCTATTTGCCCTGTGTATGAAAATGGGAGCCCAGTAGTGACTCTTCTTACCAGAAAACAACTGTTGCTCTTAGGACCAAAAACTTCATGTGATTCAACTCCATTTAGGAATGGGAAACAAACGCTAGCTCGCCTTACAAGAAACACACTCTGCTTTTGAGAAAAGAGCACTCTTCTACTCTACTGTGTTTCCTATGGGGTCCGAACAGTGAGCTTGCTCAGAACAAATGAACTGTGCTTCTTACACACACGGGCCATATCTAGTTCAACTCTGCTTAGGAAACTGACAAGAACAGTAGATCCTCTTCAGTCCAATACACTGTACATGCTGGGAACAGACGCCAGTGCTATTTGCCCTGTGTATGACAATGGGAGCGCAATAGTGACTCATCTTACCAGAAAACTCCTCTTGCTCATAGGACCAGAAACTGCATGTGATTCAACACCATTTAGGACTGGGAAACAAACGCTAGCTCACCTTACAAGAAACACACTCTGCTTTTGAGAAAAGAGCACTCATCTACTCTAGTGTGTTTCCTATGGAACGAGAACAGTGAGCTTGCTCAGTACAAAAGAACTGTGCTTCCTACACACACGGGCCATATCTATTTCAACACTGCTTAGGAAACTGACAAGAACAGTAACTTCTCTTCAGTCCAATACACTGTACTTGCTGGGAACAGACGCGAGTGCTATTTGCACTGTGTATGGCAATGGGTTCTCAATAGTGACTCTTTTTACCAGAAAATAACTCTTGCTCGTAGGACCAAAAACTGCATGTGATTCAACTCTATTTAGGACTGGGAAACAAACGCTAGCTCCCCTTACAAAAAACACTCTGCTTTTGAGAAAAGAACACACTTCTACTCTACTGTTTTTCCTATGGGGTCCGAAGAGTGAGCTTGCTCAGAACAAAAGAACTGTGCTTCCTACACACACGGGCCATATCTAGTTCAACTTTGCTTAGGAAACTGACAAGAACAGTAGCTCCTCTTCAGTCCAATACACTGTACTTGCTGGGAAGAGACGCGAGAGCAATTTGCACTGTGTATGGCAATGGGAGCGCAATAGTGACTTTCCTTACCAGAAAACAACTCTTGCTCGTAGGAACAAAAACTGCATGTGATTCAACTCCATTTAGGATTGGGAAACAAACGCTACCTTGCCTTACACGAAATACACACTGCTTTTGAGAAAAGAGCACTCTCCTACTCTACTGTGTTTTCAAAGGGTCCGAACAGTGAGCTTGCTGAGAACAAAAGAACTGTGCTTCCTACACACACGGGCCATATCTAGTTCAACTCTGCTTAGGAAACTGACAGGAACAGTAGTTCCTCTTCAGTCCAATACACTGTACATGCTGGGAACAGACGCGAGAGCTATTTGCACTGTGTATGGCAATGGGAGCGCAATAGTGACTTTCCTTACCAGAAAACAACTCTTGCTCGTAGGACCAAAAACTGCATGTGATTCAACTCCATTTAGGACTGGGAAACAAACGCTAGCTCGCCTTACAAGAAACATACTCTGCTTTTGAGAAGAGAGCACTCTTCTACTCTACTGTGTTTCCATTAGTGCCAGAACAGTGAGCTTGCTCAGAACAAAAGAACTGTGCTTCCTACACACAGGGCCATATCTAGTTCAATTCTGCTTAGGAAACTGACAAGAACAGTAGATGCTCTTCAGTCCAATACACTGTACATGCTGGGAACAGACGCCAGTGCTATTTAACCTGTATATGACAATGGGAGCGCAATAGTGACTCATCTTACCAGATAACATCTCTTGCTCGTAGGACCAGAAACTGCATGTGATTCAGCTCCATTTAGGATTGGGAAACAAACGCTAGCCGCCTTACAACACACACTCTGCTTTTGAGAAAAGAGCACTCTTCTACTCTACGGTGTTTCCTATGAGGTCCGAACAGTGAGCTTCCTCACAACAAAGAACTGTGCTTCCTACACACACGGGTCATATCTAGTTAAACTCTGCTTAGGAAACTGACAAGAACAGTAGCTCCTCTTCAGTCCAATACACTGTTCTTGCTGGGAACACACGCGAGTGCTATAGCCCTGTGTATGGCAATGGGAGCGCAATACTGACTTTCCTTACCAGAAAACAACTCTTGCTCGTAGGACCAAACACTGCATGTGATTCAACTCCATTTAGGACTCGGAAACAAACGCTAGCTCGCCTTAGAAGAAACACACTCTGCTTTTGAGAAGAGAGCACTCTTCTACTCTACTGTGTTTCCATTAGTGCCAGAACAGTGAGCTTGCTCAGAACAAAAGAACTGTGCTTCCTACACACAGGGCCATATCTAGTTCAATTCTGCTTAGGAAACTGACAAGAACAGTAGATGCTCTTCAGTCCAATACACTGTACATGCTGGGAAAAGACGCCAGTGCTATTTAACCTGTATATGACAATGGGAGCGCAATAGTGACTCATCTTACCAGAAAACATCTCTTGCTCGTAGGACCAGAAACTGCATGTGATTCAGCTCCATTTAGGATTGGGAAACAAACGCTAGCCGCCTTACAACACACACTCTGCTTTTGAGAAAAGAGCACTCTTCTACTCTACGGTGTTTCCTATGGGGTCCGAACAGTGAGCTTGCTCACAACAAAGAACTGTGCTTCCTACACACACGGGTCATATCTAGTTAAACTCTGCTTAGGAAACTGACAAGAACAGTAGCTCCTCTTCAGTCCAATACACTGTTCTTGCTTAGAACACACGCGAGTGCTATAGCCCTGTGTAAGGCAATGGGAGCGCAATACTGACTTTCCTTACCAGAAAACAACTCTTGCTCGTAGGACCAAAAACTGCATGTGATTCAACTCCATTTAGGACTGGGAAACAAACGCTAGCTCGCCTTACAAGAAACACACTCTGCTTTTAAGAAAAGAGCACTCTTCTGCTTCACTGTATTTCTCATAGGGTCCGAACAGTGAGCTTGCTCAGAACAAAAGAACTGTGCTTCCTACACACAGGGGCCATATCTAGTTCAACTCTGCTTAGGAAACTGACAAGAACAGTAGGTCCTCTTCAGTCCAATACACTGTACTTGCTGGGAACAGACACGAGTGCTATTTGCCCTGTGTATGACAATGGGAGCACAATAGTGACTCTTCTTAAAAGAAAACAACTCTTGCTCGTAGGACCAGAAACTGCATGGGATTCAACTCCATTTAGGACTGGGAAACAAACGCTAGCTCACCTTACAAGAAACACACTCTACTTTTGAGAAGAGAGCACTCTTCTACTCTACTGTGTTTCCCATAGTGCCAGAACAGTGAGCTTGCTCAGAATGAAAGAACTGTGCTTCCTAAACACACGGCCATATCTAGTTCAATTCTGCTTAGGAAACTGACAAGAACAGTAGATCCTCTTCAATCCAGTACAATGTACTTGCTGGGAACAGACACGAGGGCTATTTGCCCTGTGTATGAGAATGGGAGCGCAATAGTGACTCATCTTACCAGAAAACAACTCTTGCTCATAGGACCAGAATCTTCATGTGATTCAACTCCATTTAGGACTGGGAAACAAACACTAGCTTGCCTTACAAGAAACACACCCTGATTTTGAGAAAAGAGCACTCTTCTACTCTACTGTTTTTCCTATGGGGCCCGAACAGTAAGCTTGCTCAGAACAAAAGAACTGTGCTTCCTACACACACGGGCCATATCTAGTTCAATTCTGCTTAGAAAACTGACAAGAACAGTAGCTCCTCTTCAGTCCAATACACTGTACTTGCTGGGAAAAGATGCGAGTGCTATTTGCCCTGTGTATGGCAATGCGAGCGCAATAGTGACTCTTCTTATCAGAAAACAACTCTTGCTCGTAGGACCAGAAGCTGTATGGGATTCAAGTCCATTTAGGACTGGGAAACAAACACTAGCTCGCCTTACAAGAAACACACTCTGCTGTTGAGAAAAGAGCACTCTTCTACTCTACTGTGTTTCTTATACGGAGAGATCAGTGAGCTTGCTCAGAACAAAAGAACTGTGCTTCCTACACACATTGGCCATATCTAGTTCAATTCTGCATAGGAAACGGGCAAGAACTGTAGCTCCTCTTCAGTCCAATACACTGTACTTGCTGGGAACAGACGCGAATGCTATAAGCACTGTGTATGGCAATGGGAGCACAATAGTGACTTTCCTTACCAGAAAACAACTCTTGCTCGTAGGACCAAAAACTGCATGTGATTCAACTCCATTTAGAACTGGGAAACAAACGCTAGCTCGCCTTACAGGAAACACACTCTGCTTTTGAGAAAAGAGCACTCTTCTACTCTACTGTGTTTCCTATGGGGTCCGAACAGTGAGCTTGCTCAGAACAAAAGAATTGTGCTTCCAACACACACGGGCCATATCTAGTTCAACTGTTCTTAGGAAACTGACAAGAACAGTAGCACTTCTTCAGTCCAATACACTGTACTTCTGGGAATAGACGCGAGTGCTATTTGCACTGTGTATGGCAATGGGAGCACAATAGTGTCTCTTTTTTACCAGAAAATAACTCTTGCTCGTAGGAACAGAAACTGCATGGGATTCAACTCCATGTAGGACTGGGAAACAAACACTAACTCGCCTTAAAAGAAACACACTCTGCTTTTGAGAAATGAGCATTCTTCTACTCTACTCTTTTTCGTATAAGGCCAGAACAGTGAGCTTGCTCAGAACAAAAGAACTGTGCTTCCTACACACACTTGCCATATCTAGTTCAACTGTGCATAGGAAACTGACAAGAACAGTAGCTCTTCTTCAGTCCCATACACTGTACTTGCTGGGAACAGATGTGAGTGCTATTTGCCCTGTGTATGAAAATGGGAGCACAATAGTGACTCTTCTTACCAGAAAAGAACTCTTACTCGTAAGACCAGAAACTGCATGTGATTCAACTCCATTTAGGACTGGGAAACAAACACTATCTCGCCTTAAAAGAAACACACTCTGCTTTTAAGAAAAGAGCACTCTTCTGCTTCACTGTGTTTCTCATAAGGTCAGAACAGTGAGCTTGCTCAGAACAAAAGAACTGTGTTTCCTACACACAGGGGCCATATCTAGTTCAACTCTGCTTAGGAAACTGACAAGAACAGTAGCTCCTCCTCAGTCCAATACACTGTACTTGCTGGGAACAGACGCGAGTGCTATTTGCCCTGTGTATGACAATGGGAGCGCAATAGTGACTCTTCTTACCAGAAAACAACTCTTGCTCGTAGGACCAAAAAACTGAATGTGATTCAACTCCATTTAGGACTGAGAAACAAACGCTAGCTCGCCTTACAAGAAACACACTCTGCTTTTGAGAAGAGAGCACTCTTCTACACTACTGTGTTTCCTATGGAGTCCGAACAGTGAGCTTGCTCAGAACAAAAGAACTGTGCTTCCTACACACACGGGCCATATCTAGTTCAATTCTGCTTAAAAAACTGACAAGAACAGTAGCTCCTCTTCAGTCCAATACACTGTACTTCTGGGAACAGATGCGAGTGCTATTTGCACTGTGTATGGCAATGGGAGCGCAATAGTAACTCTTTTTTACCAGAAAATAACTCTTGCTTGTAGAAACAGAAACTGCATGGGATTCAACTCCATGTAGGACTGGGAAACAAACACTAACTCGCCTTAAAAGAAACACACTCTGCTTTTGAGAAATGAGCATTCTTCTACTCTACTGTTTTTCGTATAGGGCCAGAAAAGTGAGCTTGTACAGAACAAATGAACTGTGCTTCTTAGACACACGTGCCATATCTAGTTCAACTGTGCTTAGGAAACTGACAAGAACAGTAGCTCTTCTTCAGTCCAATACACTGTACTTGCTGGGAACAGACGCGAGTGCTATTTGCCCTGTGTATGACAATGGGAGTGCAATAGTGACTCTTCTTACCAGAAAACAGCTCTTGCTCGTGGGACCAGAAACTGCATGTGATTCAACTCCATTTAGGACTGGGAAACAAACGCTGGCTTGCCTTACAAGAAACACACTCTGCTATTGAGAAAAGAGCACTGTTCTGCTTCACTGTGTTTCTCATGGCGTCCGAACAGTGAGCTGGCTCAGAACAAAAGAACTGTGCATCCTACACACAGGGGGCATATCTGGTTCAACTCTGCTTAGGAAACTGACAAGAACAGTAGATCCTCTTCAGTCCAATACACTGTACATGCTGGGAACAGACGTCAGTGCTATTTGCCCTGTGTATGACAATGGAAGCGCAAAAGTGACTCTTCTTACCAGAAAACAACTCTTGTCGTAGGACCAGAAACTGCATGTGATTCAACACCATTTAGGACTGGGAAACAAATGCTAGCTCGCCTTACAAGAAACACACTCTGCTTTTGAGAAAAGAGCACACTTCTACTCTACTGTGTTTCCTATGGGATCCGAACAGTGATCTTGCTCAGAACAATGAACTGTGCTTCCTACACACACGGTTCATATCTAGTGAAACTCTGCTTAGGAAACTGACAAGAACAGTAGATCCTCTTCAGTGCAATACACTGTACTTGCTGGGAACAGACGCCAGTGCTATTTGCCCTGTGTATGACAATCGGAGCGCAATAGTGACTCATCTTACCAGAAAACAACTCTTGCTCATAGGACCAGAGTCTGCATGTGATTCAACTCCATTTAGGACTGGGAAACAAACGCTAGCTCGCCTTACAAGAAACACACTCTGCTTTTGAGAAAAGAGCACTCTTCTACTCTAATGTGTTTCCTATAGGGCTAGAACAGTGAGCTTGCTCAGAAGAAAAGAACTGTGCTTCCTACACACACGGGCCATATCTAGTTCAACTCTGCTTAGGAAACTGACAAGAACAGTAGATCCTCTTCATTCCAACAAACTGTACATGCTGGGATAGGCGCCAGTGCTATTTGCCCTGTGTATGACAATAGGAGCGCAATAGTGACTCTTCTTACCAGAAAACAACTCTTGCTAGTAGGACCAAAAAACTGCATGTGATTCAACTCCATTTAGGACTGGGAAACAAACGCTAGCTTGCCTTACAAGAAACACACTCTGCTTTTGAGAAAAGAGCACTCTTCTACTCTACGGTGTTTCCTATGAAGTCCAAACAGTGCCCTTGCTCAGAACAAAAGAACTGTGCTTCCTACACACACGGGCCATATCTAGTTCAACTCTGCTTAAAAAACTGACAAGAACAGTAGTTCCTCTTCACTCCAATAAACTGTACTTCTGGGAACAGACGCGAGTGCTATTTGCACTGGGTATGGCAATGGGAGCGCAATAGTGACTCTTTTTACCAGAAAATAACTCTTGCTCGTAGGAACAGAAACTGCATGGGATTCAACTCCATGTAGGACTGGGAAACAAACACTAACTCGCCTTAAAAGAAACACACTCTGCTTTTGAGAAATGAGCATTCTTCTACTCTACTGTTTTTCGTATAGGATCAGAACAGTGAGCTTGTTCAGAACAAAAGAACAGTGCTTCCTAGACAACGTGCCATATCTAGTTCAACTGTGCTTAGGAAACTGACAAGAACAGTAGCTCTTCTTCAGTCCAATACAGTGTACTTGCTGGGAACAGACACGAGTGCTATTTGCCCTGTGTATGACAATGGGAGTGCAATAGTGACTCTTCTTACCAGAAAACAGCTCTTGCTCGTAGGACCAGAAACTGCACGTGATTCAACTCCATTTTAAACTGGGAAACAAACGCTGGCTCGCCTTACAAGAAACACACTCTGCTTTTGAGAAAAGAGCACTCTTCTACTCTACTGTGTTTCCAGGGGGTTCAAACAGTGAGCTTGCTCAGAACAAAAGAACTGTGCTTCCTACACACACGGCCACATCTAGTTCAATTCTGCTTAGGAAACTGACAAGAACTGTAGCTCCTCTTCAGTCCAATACACTGTACTTGCTGGGATCCGATGTGAGTGCTATATGCACTGTGTATGGCAAAGGGAGCACAATAGTGACTTTCCTTACCAGAAAACAACTCTTGCTCGTAGGACCAAAAACTGCATGTGATTCAACTCCAATTAGGACTGGGAAACAAACGCTAGCTCGCCCTACAAGGAACACACTCTGCTTTTGAGAAATGAGCATTCTTCTACTCTACAGTGTTTCCTATAGGGCCAGAACAGTGAGCTTTTTCAGAACAAAAGAACAGTGCTTCCTACACACACGGCCATATCTAGTTCAATTCTGCTTAGGAAACTGACAAGAACAGTAGATCCTCTTCAGATCAATACAATGTACTTGCTGGGAACAGACACCAGTGCTATTTGCCCTGTGTATGACAATGGGAGGGCAATAGTTACTCATCTTACCAGAAAACAACTGTTGATCATAGGACCAAAATCTGCATTTTATTCAACTCCATTTAGGACTGGGAAACAAACACTAGCTGGCCTTACAAGAAACACACACTGCTTTTGAGAAAAGAGCACTCTTCTACTCTACTGTGTTTCCTATAGGGCCAGAACAGTGAGCTGGCTCAGAACAAAAGAACTGTGCTTCCTACACACACGGGCCATATCTAGTTCAACTCTGCTTAGGAAACTGACAAGAACAGTAGATCTTCTTCAGTCCAATACACTCTACATGCTGGTATAGGCGCCAGTGCTATTTGCCCTGTGTATGACAATGGGAGTGCAATAGTGACTCTTCTTACCAGAAAACAACTCTTGCTCGTAGGACCAGAAACTGCATGTGATTCAACTCCATTTAGGACTGGGAAACAAACACTAACTCGCCTTAAAAGAAACACACTCTGCTTTTGAGAAAAGAGCACTCTTCTACTCTAAGGTGTTTCCTATGTGGTCCGAACAGTGAGCTTGTACAGAACAAGTGAACTGTGCTTCCTACACACAGGGGCCATATCTAGTTCAACTGTGCTTAGGAAACTGACAAGAACAGTAGCTCTTCTTCAGTCCAATACACTGTACATGCTGGGAACAGACGTCAGTCATATTTGCCCTGTGTATGACAATGGAAGCGCAAAAGTGACTCTTCTTACCAGAAAACAACTCTTGCTCGTAGGACCAGAAACTGCATGTGATTCAACACCATTTAGGACTGGGAAACAAATGCTAGCTCGCCTTACAAGAAACACACTCTGCTTTTGAGAAAAGAGCACACTTCTACTCTACTGTGTTTCCTATGGGATCCGAACAGTGATCTTGCTCAGAACAATGAACTGTGCTTCCTACACACACGGGTCATATCTAGTGAAACTCTGCTTAGGAAACTGACAAGAACAGTAGATCCTCTTCAGTGCAATACACTGTACTTGCTGGGAACAGACGCCAGTGCTATTTGCCCTGTGTATGACAATCGGAGCGCAATAGTGACTCATCTTACCAGAAAACAACTCTTGCTCATAGGACCAGAGTCTGCATGTGATTCAACTCCATTTAGGACTGGGAAACAAACGCTAGCTCGCCTTACAAGAAACACACTCTGCTTTTGAGAAAAGAGCACTCTTCTACTCTAATGTGTTTCCTATAGGGCTAGAATAGTGAGCTTGCTCAGAACAAAAGAACTGTGCTTCCTGCACACACGGGCCATATCTAGTTCAACTCTGCTTAGGACACTGACAAGAACAGTAGATCCTCTTCATTCCAACAAACTGTACATGCTGGTATAGGCGCCAGTGCATTTGCCCTGTGTATGACAATAGGAGCGCAATAGTGACTCTTCTTACCAAAAAACAACTCTTGCTAGTAGGACCAAAAAACTGCATGTGATTCAACTCCATTTAGGACTGGGAAACAAACGCTAGCCGCCTTACAAGAAACACACCCTGATTTTGAGAAAAGAGCACTCTTCTACTCTACTGTGTTTCCTATGGGGTCCGAACAGTGAGCTTGCTCAGAACAAAAGAACTGTGCTTCCTACACACACGGGCCATATCTAGTTCAATTCAGCTTAGAAAACTGACAAGAACAGTAGCTCCTCTTCAGTCCAATACACTGTACTTGCTGGAAACAGACGCGAATGCTATTTGCACTGTGTATGGCAATGGGTTCTCAATGGTGACTATTTTTACCAGAAAATAACTCTTGCTCGTAGGACCAGAAAATGCATGGGATTCAACTCCATGTAGGACTGGGAAAAAAACACTAACTCGCCTTAAAAGAAACACACTCTGCTTTTGAGAAATGAGCATTTCTACTCTACTGTTTTTCGTATAGGGCCAGAACAGTGAGCTTGCTCAGAACAAAAGAACTGTGCTTCCTACACACACGGGCCATATCTGGTTCAACTCTGCTTAGGAAACTGACAAGAACAGTAGATCCTCTTCAGTCCAATTCACTGTACATGCTGGGAAGTGACGACATTGCTATTTGCCCTGTGTATGACAATGGGAGCGCAATAGTGACTCTTCTTACCAGAAAACACCTCTTGCACATAGGACCAGAAACTGCATGTGATTCAACTCCATTTAAGACTGGGAAACAAACGCTAGCTCGCCTTACAAGAAACACACTCTGCTTTTGAGAAAAGAGCACTCTTCTACTCTATTGTGTTTCCCTTAGTGCCAGAACAGTGAGCTTGCTCAGAACAAAAGAACTGAGCTTCCTACACACACGGCCATATCTAGTTCAATTCTGCTTAGGAAACTGACGAGAACTGTAGATCCTCTTCATTCCAATACACTGTACATGCTGGGAACAGACGCGAGTGCTATTTAACCTGTGTATGACAATGGGAGCGCAATAGTGACTCATCTTACCAGAAAACATCTCTTGCTCGTAGGACCAGAAACTGCATGTGATTCAACTCCATTTAGGACTGGGAAACAAACACTAGCTCGCCTTACAAGAAACACACACTGCTTTTGAGAAAAGAGCACTCATCTACTCTACTGTGTTTCCTATAGTGCCAGAACATTGAGCTTGCTCAGAACAAAAGATCTGTGCTTCCTAGACACGGGCCATATCTAGTTCAACTCTGCTTAGGAAACTGACAAGAACAGTAGATCATCTTCAGTCCAATACACTGTACATGCTGGTATAGGCGCCAGTGTTATTTGCCCTGTGTATGACAATGGGAGCGCAATTGTGACTCTTCTTACCAGAAAACAACTCTTGCTCGTAGGACCAGAAAATGCATGTGATTCAACTCCATTTAGGACTGGGAAAAAAACGCTAGCTGCCTTACAAAAAACACACTCTGCTTTTGAAAAAAGAGCACTCTTCTACTCTATGGTGTTTCCTATGGGGTCCGAACAGTGAGCTTGCTCAGAACAAAAGAACTGTGCTTCCTACACACACGGGTCATATCTAGTTAAACTCTGCTTAGGAAACTGACAACAACAGTATCTCCTCTTCAGTCCAATACACTGTTCTTGCTGGGAACACACGCGAGTGCTATAGCCCTGTGTATGGCAATGGGAGCGCAATAGTGATTTTCCTTACCAGAAAACAACTCTTGCTCGTAGGACTAAAAACTGCATGCGATTCAACTCCATTTAGGACTGGGAAACAAACTCTAGCTCGCCTTACAAGAAACACACTCTACTTTTGAGAAGAGAGCACTCTTCTACTCTACTGTGTTTCCCATAGTGCCAGAACAGTGAGCTTTCTCAGAACAAAAGAACTGTGCTTCCTACACACACGGCCATATCTAGTTCAATTCTGCTTAGGAAACTGACAAGAACAGTAGCTCCTCTTCAGTCCAATACACTGTACTTGCTGGGAACAGACGCGAGTGCTATTTGCACTGTGTATGGCAATGGGACCAAAATAGTGACTTTCCTTACCAGAAAACAACTCTTGCTCCTAGGACCAAAAGCTGCATGTGATTCAACTCCATTTAGGACTGGGAAACAAACGCTAGCTCACATTAAAAGAAACACACTCTGCTTTTGCGAAAAGAGCATTCTTCTACTCTACTGTGTTTTCCTTAGTGCCAGAACAGTGAGCTTGCTCAGAACAAAAGAACTTTGCTTCCTACACACACGGCCATATCTAGTTCAATTATTCTTAGGAAACAGACAAAAACAGTAGATCCTCTTCAGATCAATACATGGTACTTGCTGGGAACAGACGCCAGTGCTATTTGCCCTGTGTATGACAATGGGAGCGCAATAGTGACTCATCTTACCAGAAAACAACTCTTGCTCATAGGACCAGAAACTGCATGTGATTCAACTCCATTTCAGACTGGGAAACAAACGCTAGCTCACCTTACAAGAAACACCACACTGCTTTTGAGAAAACAGCACTCTTCTACCTTACTGTGTTTCCTATAGGGCCAGAGCAGTGAGCTTGCTCAGAACAAAAAACTGTGCTTCCTACACACACGGGCCATATCTAGTTCAACACTGCTTAGGAAACTGACAAGAACAGTAGCTCCTCTTCAGTCCAATACTCTCTACATGCTGGAAACAGACGCCAGTGCTATTTGCCCTGTGTATGACAATGGGAGTACAATAGTGACTCTTCTTACCAGAAAACTGTTCTTGTCGTAGGACCAGAGACTGCATGTGATTCAACTCCATTTAGGACTGGGAAACAAACGCTAGCTCGCCTTACAAGAAACACACTCTGCTTTTGAGAAAAGAGCACTCTTCTACTCTGCTGTGTTTCCTATGTACCCAGAACAGTGAGCTTGCTCAGAACAAAAGAACTGTGCTTCCTACACACACGGGCCATATCTAGTGCAACTCTGCTTAGAAAACTGACAAGAACAGTAGTTCCTCTTCAGTCCAATACACTGTAATTGCTGGGAACAGACACGAGTGCTATTTGCCCTGTGTATGAAAATGGGAGCGCAATAGTGAATTTCCTTACCAGAAAACAACTCTTGCTCGTAGGACCAGAAAGTGCATGGGATTCAACTCCATTTAGGACTGGGAAACAAAAGCTAGGTCGCCTTACAAGAAACACACTCTGCTTTTGAGAAGAGAGCACTCTTAAACTCTACTGTGTTTCCAAAGTGGTCCGAACAGTGAGCTTGCTCAGAACTAAAGAACTGTGCTTCCTACACACTCGGGCCATATCTAGTTCAATTCTGCTTAGGAAACTGACAAGAACAGTAGCTCCTCTTCAGTCCAATACACTGTACTTGCTGGGAACAGACGCGAGTTCTGTTTGCACTGTGTAATGCAATGGGAGCACAATAGTGATTCCTCTTACCAGAAAACAACTCTTGCTCATAGGACCAGAAACTGCATGTGATTCAACTCCATTTAGGACTGGGAAACAAACGCTAGGTCACCTTACAAGAAACACACTCTGCTTTTAGGAAAAGAGCACTCTTCTTCTCTACTGTGTTTCCCTTAGTGCCAGAACAGTGAGCTTGCTCAGAACAAAAGAACTGTGCTTCCTACACACACGGGCCATATCTAGTTCAACTCTGCTTAGGAAACTGACAAGAACAGTAGCTCCTCTTCAGTCCAATACACTCTACATGCTGGAAACAGACGCCAGTGCTATTTGCCCTGTGTATGACAATGGGAGTACAATAGTGACTCTTCTTACCAGAAAACTGTTCTTGTTGTAGGACCAGAGACTGCATGTGATTCAACTCCATTTAGAACTGGGAAACAAACGCAAGCTCGCCTTACAAGAAACACACTCTGCTTTTGAGAAAAGAGCACTCTTCTACTCTGCTGTGTTTCCTATGTACCCAGAACAGTGAGCTTGCTCAGAACAAAAGAACTGTACTTCCTACACACACGGGCCATATCTAGTGCAACTCTGCTTAGGAAACTGACAAGAACAGTAGTTCCTCTTCAGTCCAATACACTGTAATTGCTGGGAACAGACACGAGTGCTATTTGCCCTGTGTATGAAAATGGGAGCGCAATAGTGAATTTCCTTACCAGAAAACAACTCTTGCTCATAGGACCAGAAACTGCATGGGATTCAACTCCATTTAGGACTGGGAAACAAATGCTAGGTCGCCTTACAAGAAACACACTCTGCTTTTGAGAAGAGAGCACTCTTAAACTCTACTGTGTTTCCAAAGGGGTCCGAACAGTGAGCTTGCTCAGAACTAAAGAACTGTGCTTCCTACACACTCGGGCCATATCTAGTTCAATTCTGCTTAGGAAACTGACAAGAACAATAGCTCCTCTTCAGTCCAATACACTGTACTTGCTGGGAACAGACGCGAGTTCTATTTGCACTGTGTATGGCAATGGGAGCACAATAGTGATTCCTCTTACCAGAAAACAACTCTTGCTCATAGGACCAGAAACTGCATGTGATTCAACTCCATTTAGGACTGGGAAACAAACGCTAGCTCACCTTACAAGAAACACACTCTGCTTTTGAGAAAAGAGCACTCTTCTTCTCTACTGTGTTTCCCTTAGTGCCAGAACAGTGAGCTTGCTCAGAACAAAAGAACTGTGCTTCCTACACACACGGGCCATATCTAGTTCAACTTTGCTTAGGAAACTGACAAGAACAGTAGCTCCTCTTCAGTCCAATACACTGTACTTGCTGGGAACAGACGCGAGAGCTATTTGCACTGTGTATGGCAATGGGAGCGCAATAGTGACTTTCCTTACCAGAGAACAACTCTTGCTCGTAGGAACAAAAACTGCATGTGATTCAACTCCATTTAGGATTGGGAAACAAACGCTAGCTCGCCTTACAAGAAATACACACTGCTTTTGAGAAAAGAGCACTCTCCTACTCTACTGTGTTTTCAATGGGGTCCAAACAGTGAGCTTGCTCAGAACAAAAGAACTGTGCTTCCTACACACACGGGCCATATCTAGTTCAACTCTGCTTAGGAAACTGACAGGAACAGTAGCTCCTCTTCAGTCCAATACACTGTACATGCTGGGAACAGACGCCAGTGCTATTTGCCCTGTGTATGACAATGGGAGCGCAATAGTGACTCTTCTTACCATAAAACAACTCTTGTTGTAGGACCAGAGACTGCATGTGATTCAACTCCATTTAGGTCTGGAAATCAAACGCTAGCTCACCTTACAAGAAACACACTCTGCTTCTGAGAAAAGAGCACTCTTCTGCTCTACTGTGTTTCCTATGGGGTCCGAACAGTGAGCTTGCTCAGAACAAAAGAACTGTGCTTCCTACACACACGGGTCAAATCTAGTTCAACTCTGCTTAGGAAACTGACAAGAACGGTAGCTCCTCATCAGTCCAATACACTGTACTTGCTGGGAACAGACGACAGTGCTATTTGAACTGTGTATGGCAATGGGAGCTCAATAGTGACGCTTTTTACCAGAAAATAACTCTTGCTCATAGGACCAGAAACTGCATGGGATCCTACTCCATGTAGGACTGAGAACCAAACAGTAACTCGCCTTACAAAAAACACAGTCTGCTTTTGAGAAAAGAGCACTCTTCTACTCTACTGTGTTTCCTATGGAACCAGAACAGTGAGCTTGCTCAGAACAAAAGAACTGTGCTTCCTACACACACGGGCCATATCTATTTCAACACTGCTTAGGAAACTGACAAGAACAGTAGCTCCTCTTCAGTCCAATACACTCTACTTTCTGGAAACAGACGCCAGTGCTATTTGCACTGTGTATGGCAATGGGTTCTCAATAGTGACTCTTTTTACCGGAAAATAACTCTTGCTCGTAGGATCAGAAACTATATGGGATTCAACTCCATGTAGGACTGGGAAACAAGCACTAACTCGCCTTAAAAGAAACACACTCTGCTTTTGAGAAATGAGCATTCTTCTACTCTACTGTTTTTCGTATAGGGCCAGAACAGTGAGCTTGCTCAGAACAAACGAAGTGTGCTTCTGACACACACGTGCCATGTCTAGTTCAACTGTTCTTAGGAAACTGACAAGAACAGTAGCTCTTCTTCAGTCCAATACACTGCACTTGCTGGGAACAGACACGAGTGCTATTTGCCCTGTGTATGACAATGGGAGCGCAATAGTGACTCTTCTTACCAGAAAACAACTCTTGCTCGTAGGACCAGAAACTGCATGTGATTCAACTCCATTTAGGACTGGGAACCAAACGCTAGCTCGCCTTACAAGAAACACACTCTGCTTTTGAGAAAAGAGCACTCTTCTGCTTCACTGTGTTTCTCATGGCGTCTGAACAGTGAGCTTGCTCAGAACAAAAGAACTGTGCTTCCTACACACACGGGGCATATCTGGTTCAACTCTGCTTAGGAAACTGACAAGAACAGTAGATCCTCTTCAGTCCAATACACTGTACATGCTGGGAACAGACGCCAGAGCTATTTGCCCTGTGTATGACAATGGAAGCGCAATAGTGACTCTTCTTACCAGAAAACAACTCTTGTCGTAGGACCAGAAACTGCATGTGATTCAACTCCATTTAGGACTGGGAAACAAACGCTAGCTCACCTTACAAGAAACACACTCTGCTTTTGAGAAAAGAGCACTCTTCTTCTCTACTGTGTTTCCCTTAGTGCCAGAACAGTGAGCTTGCTCAGAACAAAAGAACTGTGCTTCCTACACACACGGGCCATATCTAGTTCAACTTTGCTTAGGAAACTGACAAGAACAGTAGCTCCTCTTCAGTCCAATACACTGTACTTGCTGGGAACAGACGCGAGAGCTATTTGCACTGTGTATGGCAATGGGAGCGCAATAGTGACTTTCCTTACCAGAGAACAACTCTTGCTCGTAGGAACAAAAACTGCATGTGATTCAACTCCATTTAGGATTGGGAAACAAACGCTAGCTCGCCTTACAAGAAATACACACTGCTTTTGAGAAAAGAGCACTCTCCTACTCTACTGTGTTTTCAATGGGGTCCAAACAGTGAGCTTGCTCAGAACAAAAGAACTGTGCTTCCTACACACACGGGCCATATCTAGTTCAACTCTGCTTAGGAAACTGACAGGAACAGTAGCTCCTCTTCAGTCCAATACACTGTACATGCTGGGAACAGACGCCAGTGCTATTTGCCCTGTGTATGACAATGGGAGCGCAATAGTGACTCTTCTTACCATAAAACAACTCTTGTTGTAGGACCAGAGACTGCATGTGATTCAACTCCATTTAGGTCTGGAAATCAAACGCTAGCTCACCTTACAAGAAACACACTCTGCTTCTGAGAAAAGAGCACTCTTCTGCTCTACTGTGTTTCCTATGGGGTCCGAACAGTGAGCTTGCTCAGAACAAAAGAACTGTGCTTCCTACACACACGGGTCATATCTAGTTCAACTCTGCTTAGGAAACTGACAAGAACGGTAGCTCCTCATCAGTCCAATACACTGTACTTGCTGGGAACAGACGACAGTGCTATTTGAACTGTGTATGGCAATGGGAGCTCAATAGTGACGCTTTTTACCAGAAAATAACTCTTGCTCATAGGACCAGAAACTGCATGGGATCCTACTCCATGTAGGACTGAGAACCAAACAGTAACTCGCCTTACAAAAAACACAGTCTGCTTTTGAGAAAAGAGCACTCTTCTACTCTACTGTGTTTCCTATGGAACCAGAACAGTGAGCTTGCTCAGAACAAAAGAACTGTGCTTCCTACACACACGGGCCATATCTATTTCAACACTGCTTAGGAAACTGACAAGAACAGTAGCTCCTCTTCAGTCCAATACACTCTACTTTCTGGAAACAGACGCCAGTGCTATTTGCACTGTGTATGGCAATGGGTTCTCAATAGTGACTCTTTTTACCGGAAAATAACTCTTGCTCGTAGGATCAGAAACTATATGGGATTCAACTCCATGTAGGACTGGGAAACAAGCACTAACTCGCCTTAAAAGAAACACACTCTGCTTTTGAGAAATGAGCATTCTTCTACTCTACTGTTTTTCGTATAGGGCCAGAACAGTGAGCTTGCTCAGAACAAACGAAGTGTGCTTCTGACACACACGTGCCATATCTAGTTCAACTGTTCTTAGGAAACTGACAAGAACAGTAGCTCTTCTTCAGTCCAATACACTGCACTTGCTGGGAACAGACACGAGTGCTATTTGCCCTGTGTATGACAATGGGAGCGCAATAGTGACTCTTCTTACCAGAAAACAACTCTTGCTCGTAGGACCAGAAACTGCATGTGATTCAACTCCATTTAGGACTGGGAAACAAACGCTAGCTCGCCTTACAAGAAACACACTCTGCTTTTGAGAAAAGAGCACTCTTCTGCTTCACTGTGTTTCTCATGGCGTCTGAACAGTGAGCTTGCTCAGAACAAAAGAACTGTGCTTCCTACACACACGGGGCATATCTGGTTCAACTCTGCTTAGGAAACTGACAAGAACAGTAGATCCTCTTCAGTCCAATACACTGTACATGCTGGGAACAGACGCCAGTGCTATTTGCCCTGTGTATGACAATGGAAGCGCAATAGTGACTCTTCTTACCAGAAAACAACTCTTGTCGTAGGACCAGAAACTGCATGTGATTCAACTCCATTTAGGACTGGGAAACAAACGCTAGCTCGCCTTACAAGAAACACACTCTGATTTTGAGAAAAGAGCTCACTTCTACTCTACTGTGTTTCCTATGGAGTCCGAAGAGTGAGCTTGCTCAGAACAAAGAATTGTGCTTCCTACACACACGGGTCATATCTAGTTAAACTCTGCTTAGGAAACTGACAAGAACAGTAGCTCTTTTCCGTCCAAAACTCTGTACTTGCTGGGAACAGACTCGAGTGCTACTTGCCCTGTGTATGACAATGGGAGTGCAATAGTGACTCTTCTTACCAGAAAACAACTCTTGCTCCTAGGACCAGAATCTGCATGTGATTCAACTCCATGTAGTACTGGGAAACAAACGCTGACTCGCCTTACAAGAAACACACTCTGCTTTTGAGAAAAGAGCACTCTTCTTCTCTACTGTGTTTCCTATAGGGCCAGAACAGTGAGCTTGCTCAGAACAAAAGAACTGTGCTTCCTACACACACGGGCCATATCTAGTTCAACTCTGCTTAGGAAACTGATAAGAACTGTGGATCCTCTTCAGTCCAATACACTGTACTTGCTGGTGTAGGCCCCAGTGCTATTTGCACTGTGTATGAAAATGGGAGCCCAGTAGTGACTCTTCTTACCAGAAAACACCTGTTGCTCGTAGGAACAAAAACTTCATGTGATTCAACTCCATTTAGGAATGGGAAACAAACGCTAGCTCGCCTTACAAGAAACACACTCTGCTTTTGAGAAAAGAGCACTCTTCTACTCTACTGTGTTTCCGATGGGGTCCGAACAGTGAGCTTGCTCAGAACAAATGAACTGTGCTTCCTACACACACGGGCCATATCTAGTTCAACTCTGCTTAGGAAACTGACAAGAACAGTAGATCCTCTTCAGTCCAATACACTGTACGTGCTGGGAACAGACGCCAGTGCTATTTGCCCTGTGTGTGACAATGGGAGCGCAATAGTGACTCTTCTTACCATAAAACAACTCTTGTTGTAGGACCAGAGACTGCATGTGATTCAACTCCATTTATGTCTGGATATCAAAAGCTAGCTCACCTTACAAAAACACACTCTGCTTCTGAGAAAAGAGCACTCTTCTGCTCTACTGTGTTTCCTATGGGGTCCGAACAGTGAGCTTGCTCAGAACAAAAGAACTGTGCTTCCTACACACACGGGTCATATCTAGTTCAACTCTGCTTAGGAAACTGACAAGAACGGTAGCTCCTCATCAGTCCAATACACTGTACTTGCTGGGAACAGACGACAGTGCTATTTGAACTGTGTATGGCAATGGGAGCTCAATAGTGACGCTTTTTACCAGAAAATAACTCTTGCTCATAGGACCAGAAACTGCATGGGATCCAACTCCATGTAGGACTGAGAACCAAACTGTAACTCGCCTTACAAAAAACACAGTCTGCTTTTGAGAAAAGAGCACTCTTCTACTCTACTGTGTTTCCTATGGAACCAGAACAGTGAGCTTGCTCAGAACAAAAGAACTGTGCTTCCTACACACACGGGCCATATCTAGTTCAACTCTGCTTAGGAAACTGACAGGAACAGTAGTTCCTCTTCAGTCCAATACACTGTACATGCTGGGAACAGACGCGAGAGCTATTTGCACTGTGTATGGCAATGGGAGCGCAATAGTGACTTTCCTTACCAGAAAACAACTCTTGCTCGTAGGAACAAAAACTGCATGTGATCAACTCCATTTAGGATTGGGAAACAAACGCTAGCTCGCCTTACAAGAAATACACACTGCTTTTGAGAAAAGAGCACTCTCCTACTCTACTGTGTTTTCAAAGGGTCCGAACAGTGAGCTTGCTGAGAGCAAAAGAACTGTGCTTCCTACACACACGGGTCATATCTAGTTAAACTCTGCTTAGGAACCTGACAAGAACAGTAGCTCCTCTTCAGTCCAATACACTGTTCTTGCTGGTAACACACGCGAGTGCTATAGCCCTGTGTATGGCAATGGGAGCGCAATTCTGACTTTCCTTACCAGAAAACAACTCTTGCTCGTAGGACCAAACACTGCATGTGATTCAACTCCATTTAGGACTGGGAAACAAACGCTAGCTCGCCTTACAAGAAACACACTCTGCTTTTGAGAAGAGAGCACTCTTCTACCCTACTGTGTTTCCATTAGTGCCAGAACAGTGAGCTTGCTCAGAACAAAAGAACTGTGCTTCCTACACACAGGGCCATATCTAGTTCAATTCTGCTTAGGAAACTGACAAGAACAGTAGATGCTCTTCAGTCCAATACACTGTACATGCTGGGAACAGACGCCAGTGCTATTTAACCTGTATATGACAATGGGAGCGCAATAGTGACTCATCTTACCAGAAAACATCTCTTGCTCGTAGGACCAGAAACTGCATGTGATTCAGCTCCATTTAGGATTGGGAAACAAACGCTAGCCACCTTACAACACACACTCTGCTTTTGAGAAAAGAGCACTCTTCTACTCTACGGTGTTTCCTATGGGGTCCGAACAGTGAGCTTGCTCACAACAAAGAACTGTGCTTCCTACACACAGGGGCCATATCTAGTTCAACTCTGCTTAGGAAACTGACAAGAACAGTAGCTAATCTTCAGTCCAATACACTGTACTTGCTGGGAACAGACACGAGTGCTATTTGCCCTGTGTATGACAATGGGAGCGCAATAGTGTCTCTTCTTAAGAGAAAACAACTCTTGCTCGTAGGACCAGAAACTGCATGGGATTCAACTCCATTTAGGACTGGGAAACAAACGCTAGCTCACCTTACAAGAAACACACTCTACTTTTGAGAAGAGAGCACTCTTCTACTCTACTGTGTTTCCCATAGTGCCAGAACAGTGAGCTTGCTCAGAATGAAAGAACTGTGCTTCCTAAACACAAGGCCATATCTAGTTCAATTCTGCTTAGGAAACTGACAAGAACAGTAGATCCTCTTCAATCCAGTACAATGTACTTGCTGGGAACAGACGCCAGTGCTATTTGCCCTGTGTATGAGAATGGGAGCGCAATAGTGACTCATCTTACCAGAAAACAACTCTTGCTCATAGGACCAGAATCTGCATGTGATTCAACTCCATTTAGGACTGGGAAACAAACACTAGCTTGCCTTACAAGAAACACACCCTGATTTTGAGAAAAGAGCACTCTTCTACTCTACTGTTTTTCCTATGGGGCCCGAACAGTAAGCTTGCTCAGAACAAAAGAACTGTGCTTCCTACACACACGGGCCATATCTAGTTCAATTCTGCTTAGAAAACTGACAAGAACAGTAGCTCCTCTTCAGTCCAATACACTGTACTTGCTGTAAACAGACGCGAGTGCTATTTGCACTGTGCATGGCAATGGGTACTCAATAGTGACTCTTTTTACCAGAAAATAATTCTTGCTCGTAGGACCAGAAACTGCATGGGATTCAACTCCACGTAGGACTTGGAAACAAACACTCACTCGCCTTAAAAGAAACACACTCTGCTTTTGAGAAATAAGCATTTCTATTCTACTGTTTTTCGTATAGGGCCAGAACAGAGAGCTTAGTCAGAACAAAAGAACTGTGCTTCCTACACACACGGGCCATATCTGGTTCAACTCTGCTTAGGAAACTGACAAGAACAGTAGATCCTCTTCAGTCCAATACACTGTACGTGCTGGGAACAGACGCCAGTGCTATTTGCCCTGTGTATGACAATGGGAGCGCAATAGTGACTCATCTTACCAGAAAACACCTCTTGCTCATAGGACCAGAAACTGCATGTGATTCAACACCATTTAGGACTGGGAAACAAACGCTAGCTCACCTTACAAGAAACACACTCTGCTTTTGAGAAAAGAGCACTCTTCTACTCTAGTGTGTTTCCTATGAGGTCCGAACAGTGAGCTTGCTAAGAACAAAAGAACTGTGCTTCCTACACACACGGGCCATATCTGGTTCAACTCTGCTTAGGAAACTGACAAGAACAGTAGATCCTCTTCAGTCCAATTCACTGTACATGCTGGGAAGAGACGGCAGTGCTATTTGCCCTGTGTATGACAATGGGAGCGCAATAGTGACTCTTCTTACCAGAAAACACCTCTTGCACATAGGACCAGAAACTGCATGTGATTCAACTCCATTTAAGACTGGGAAACAAACGCTAGCTCGCCTTACAAGAAACACACTCTCCTTTTGAGAAAAGAGCACTCTTCTACTCTATTGTGTTTCCCTTAGTGCCAGAACAGTGAGCTTGCTCAGAACAAAAGAACTGAGCTTCCTACACACACGGCCATATCTAGTTCAATTCTGCTTAGGAAACTGACGAGAACTGTAGATCCTCTTCAGTCCAATACACTGTACATGCTGGGAACAGACGCGAGTGCTATTTAACCTGTGTATGACAATGGGAGCGCAATAGTGACTCATCTTACCAGAAAACATCTCTTGCTCGTAGGACCAGAAACTGCATGTGATTCAACTCCATTTAGGACTGGGAAACAAACACTAGCTCGCCTTACAAGAAACACACACTGCTTTTGAGAAAAGAGCACTCATCTACTCTACTGTGTTTCCTATAGTGCCAGAACATTGAGCTTGCTCAGAACAAAAGATCTGTGCTTCCTAGACACGGGCCATATCTAGTTCAACTCTGCTTAGGAAACTGACAAGAACAGTAGATCATCTTCAGTCCAATACACTGTACATGCTGGTATAGGCGCCAGTGTTATTTGCCCTGTGTATGACAATGGGAGCGCAATTGTGACTCTTCTTACCAGAAAACAACTCTTGCTCGTAGGACCAGAAAATGCATGTGATTCAACTCCATTTAGGACTGGGAAAAAAACGCTAGCTGCCTTACAAAAAACACACTCTGCTTTTGAAAAAAGAGCACTCTTCTACTCTATGGTGTTTCCTATGGGGTCCGAACAGTGAGCTTGCTCAGAACAAAAGCACTGTGCTTCCTACACACACGGGTCATATCTAGTTAAACTCTGCTTAGGAAACTGACAACAACAGTATCTCCTCTTCAGTCCAATACACTGTTCTTGCTGGTAACACACGCGAGTGCTATAGCCCTGTGTATGGCAATGGGAGCGCAATAGTGATTTTCCTTACTAGAAAACAACTCTTGCTCGTAGGACTAAAAACTGCATGCGATTCAACTCCATTTAGGACTGGGAAACAAACTCTAGCTCGCCTTACAAGAAACACACTCTACTTTTGAGAAGAGAGCACTCTTCTACTCTACTGTGTTTCCCATAGTGCCAGAACAGTGAGCTTTCTCAGAACAAAAGAACTGTGCTTCCTACACACACGGCCATATCTAGTTCAATTCTGCTTAGGAAACTGACAAGAACAGAAGCTCCTCTTCAGTCCAATACACTGTACTTGCTGGGAAGAGACGCGAGTGCTATTTGCACTGTGTATGGCAATGGGACCAAAATAGTGACTTTCCTTACCAGAAAACAACTCTTGCTCCTAGGACCAAAAGCTGCATGTGATTCAACTCCATTTAGGACTGGGAAACAAACGCTAGCTCACATTAAAAGAAACACACTCTGCTTTTGCGAAAAGAGCACTCTTCTACTCTACTGTGTTTTCCTTAGTGCCAGAACAGTGAGCTTGCTCAGAACAAAAGAACTTTGCTTCCTACACACACGGCCATATCTAGTTCAATTATTCTTAGGAAACAGACAAAAACAGTAGATCCTCTTCAGATCAATACATGGTACTTGCTGGGAACAGACGCCAGTGCTATTTGCCCTGTGTATGACAATGGGAGCGCAATAGTGACTCATCTTACCAGAAAACAACTCTTGCTCATAGGACCAGAATCTGCATGTGATTCCACTCCATTTCAGACTGGGAAACAAACGCTAGCTCACCTTACAAGAAACACCACACTGCTTTTGAGAAAACAGCACTCTTCTACCTTACTGTGTTTCCTATAGGGCCAGAGCAGTGAGCTTGCTCAGAACAAAAAACTGTGCTTCCTACACACACGGGCCATATCTAGTTCAACTCTGCTTAGGAAACTGACAAGAACAGTAGCTCCTCTTCAGTCCAATACTCTCTACATGCTGGAAACAGACGCCAGTGCTATTTGCCCTGTGTATGACAATGGGAGTACAATAGTGACTCTTCTTACCAGAAAACTGTTCTTGTTGTAGGACCAGAGACTGCATGTGATTCAACTCCATTTAGGACTGGGAAACAAACGCTAGCTCGCCTTACAAGAAACACACTCTGCTTTTGAGAAAAGAGCACTCTTCTACTCTGCTGTGTTTCCTATGTACCCAGAACAGTGAGCTTGCTCAGAACAAAAGAACTGTGCTTCCTACACACACGGGCCATATCTAGTGCAACTCTGCTTAGGAAACTGACAAGAACAGTAGTTCCTCTTCAGTCCAATACACTGTAATTGCTGGGAACAGACACGAGTGCTATTTGCCCTGTGTATGAAAATGGGAGCGCAATAGTGAATTTCCTTACCAGAAAACAACTCTTGCTCGTAGGACCAGAAAGTGCATGGGATTCAACTCCATTTAGGACTGGGAAACAAAAGCTAGGTCGCCTTACAAGAAACACACTCTGCTTTTGAGAAGAGAGCACTCTTAAACTCTACTGTGTTTCCAAAGTGGTCCGAACAGTGAGCTTGCTCAGAACTAAAGAACTGTGCTTCCTACACACTCGGGCCATATCTAGTTCAATTCTGCTTAGGAAACTGACAAGAACAGTAGCTCCTCTTCAGTCCAATAAACTGTACTTGCTGGGAACAGACGCGAGTTCTATTTGCACTGTGTATGGCAATGGGAGCACAATAGTGATTCCTCTTACCAGAAAACAACTCTTGCTCATAGGACCAGAAACTGCATGTGATTCAACTCCATTTAGGACTGGGAAACAAACGCTAGCTCACCTTACAAGAAACACACTCTGCTTTTAGGAAAAGAGCACTCTTCTTCTCTACTGTGTTTCCCTTAGTGCCAGAACAGTGAGCTTGCTCAGAATAAAAGAACTGTGCTTCCTACACACACGGGCCATATCTAGTTCAACTCTGCTTAGGAAACTGACAAGAACAGTAGCTCCTCTTCAGTCCAATACACTCTACATGCTGGAAACAGACGCCAGTGCTATTTGCCCTGTGTATGACAATGGGAGTACAATAGTGACTCTTCTTACCAGAAAACTGTTCTTGTCGTAGGACCAGAGACTGCATGTGATTCAACTCCATTTAGGACTGGGAAACAAACGCAAGCTCGCCTTACAAGAAACACACTCTGCTTTTGAGAAAAGAGCACTCTTCTACTCTGCTGTGTTTCCTATGTACCCAGAACAGTGAGCTTGCTCAGAACAAAAGAACTGTACTTCCTACACACACGGGCCATATCTAGTGCAACTCTGCTTAGGAAACTGACAAGAACAGTAGTTCCTCTTCAGTCCAATACACTGTAATTGCTGGGAACAGACACGAGTGCTATTTGCCCTGTGTATGAAAATGGGAGCGCAATAGTGAATTTCCTTACCAGAAAACAACTCTTGCTCATAGGACCAGAAACTGCATGGGATTCAACTCCATTTAGGACTGGGAAACAAATGCTAGGTCGCCTTACAAGAAACACACTCTGCTTTTGAGAAGAGAGCACTCTTAAACTCTACTGTGTTTCCAAAGGGGTCCGAACAGTGAGCTTGCTCAGAACTAAAGAACTGTGCTTCCTACACACTCGGGCCATATCTAGTTCAATTCTGCTTAGGAAACTGACAAGAACAATAGCTCCTCTTCAGTCCAATACACTGTACTTGCTGGGAACAGACGCGAGTTCTATTTGCACTGTGTATGGCAATGGGAGCACAATAGTGATTCCTCTTACCAGAAAACAACTCTTGCTCATAGGACCAGAAACTGCATGTGATTAAACTCCATTTAGGACTGGGAAACAAACGCTAGCTCACCTTACAAGAAACACACTCTGCTTTTGAGAAAAGAGCACTCTTCTTCTCTACTGTGTTTCCCTTAGTGCCAGAACAGTGAGCTTGCTCAGAACAAATGAACTGTGCTTCCTACACACACGGGCCATATCTAGTTCAACTTTGCTTAGGAAACTGACAAGAACAGTAGCTCCTCTTCAGTCCAATACACTGTACTTGCTGGGAACAGACGCGAGAGCTATTTGCACTGTGTATGGCAATGGGAGCGCAATAGTGACTTTCCTTACCAGAGAACAACTCTTGCTCGTAGGAACAAAAACTGCATGTGATTCAACTCCATTTAGGATTGGGAAACAAACGCTAGCTCGCCTTACAAGAAATACACACTGCTTTTGAGAAAAGAGCACTCTCCTTCTCTACTGTGTTTTCAATGGGGTCCAAACAGTGAGCTTGCTCAGAACAAAAGAACTGTGCTTCCTACACACACGGGCCATATCTAGTTCAACTCTGCTTAGGAAACTGACAGGAACAGTAGCTCCTCTTCAGTCCAATACACTGTACATGCTGGGAACAGACGCCAGTGCTATTTGCCCTGTGTATGACAATGGGAGCGCAATAGTGACTCTTCTTACCATAAAACAACTCTTGTTGTAGGACCAGAGACTGCATGTGATTCAACTCCATTTAGGTCTGGAAATCAAACGCTAGCTCACCTTACAAGAAACACACTCTGCTTCTGAGAAAAGAGCACTCTTCTGCTCTACTGTGTTTCCTATGGGGTCCGAACAGTGAGCTTGCTCAGAACAAAAGAACTGTGCTTCCTACACACACGGGTCATATCTAGTTCAACTCTGCTTAGGAAACTGACAAGAACGGTAGCTCCTCATCAGTCCAATACACTGTACTTGCTGGGAACAGACGACAGTGCTATTTGAACTGTGTATGGCAATGGGAGCTCAATAGTGACGCTTTTTACCAGAAAATAACTCTTGCTCATAGGACCAGAAACTGCATGGGATCCAACTCCATGTAGGACTGAGAACCAAACAGTAACTCGCCTTACAAAAAACACAGTCTGCTTTTGAGAAAAGAGCACTCTTCTACTCTACTGTGTTTCCTATGGAACCAGAACAGTGAGCTTGCTCAGAACAAAAGAACTGTGCTTCCTACACACACGGGCCATATCTATTTCAACACTGCTTAGGAAACTGACAAGAACAGTAGCTCCTCTTCAGTCCAATACACTCTACTTTCTGGAAACAGACGCCAGTGCTATTTGCACTGTGTATGGCAATGGGTTCTCAATAGTGACTCTTTTTACCGGAAAATAACTCTTGCTCGTAGGATCAGAAACTATATGGGATTCAACTCCATGTAGGACTGGGAAACAAGCACTAACTCGCCTTAAAAGAAACACACTCTGCTTTTGAGAAATGAGCATTCTTCTACTCTACTGTTTTTCGTATAGGGCCAGAACAGTGAGCTTGCTCAGAACAAACGAAGTGTGCTTCTGACACACACGTGCCATATCTAGTTCAACTGTTCTTAGGAAACTGACAAGAACAGTAGCTCTTCTTCAGTCCAATACACTGCACTTGCTGGGAACAGACACGAGTGCTATTTGCCCTGTGTATGACAATGGGAGCGCAATAGAGACTCTTCTTACCAGAAAACAACTCTTGCTCGTAGGACCAGAAACTGCATGTGATTCAACTCCATTTAGGACTGGGAAACAAACGCTAGCTCGCCTTACAAGAAACACACTCTGCTTTTGAGAAAAGAGCACTCTTCTGCTTCACTGTGTTTCTCATGGCGTCTGAACAGTGAGCTTGCTCAGAACAAAAGAACTGTGCTTCCTACACACACGGGGCATATCTGGTTCAACTCTGCTTAGGAAACTGACAAGAACAGTAGATCCTCTTCAGTCCAATACACTGTACATGCTGGGAACAGACGCCAGTGCTATTTGCCCTGTGTATGACAATGGAAGCGCAATAGTGACTCTTCTTACCAGAAAACAACTCTTGTCGTAGGACCAGAAACTGCATGTGATTCAACTCCATTTAGGACTGGGAAACAAACGCTAGCTCGCCTTACAAGAAACACACTCTGATTTTGAGAAAAGAGCTCACTTCTACTCTACTGTGTTTCCTATGGAGTCCGAAGAGTGAGCTTGCTCAGAACAAAGAATTGTGCTTCCTACACACACGGGTCATATCTAGTTAAACTCTGCTTAGGAAACTGACAAGAACAGTAGCTCTTCTTCCGTCCAAAACTCTGTACTTGCTGGGAACAGACTCGAGTGCTACTTGCCCTGTGTATGACAATGGGAGTGCAATAGTGACTCTTCTTACCAGAAAACAACTCTTGCTCCTAGGACCAGAATCTGCATGTGATTCAACTCCATGTAGTACTGGGAAACAAACGCTGACTTGCCTTACAAGAAACACACTCTGCTTTTGAGAAAAGAGCACTCTTCTTCTCTACTGTGTTTCCTATGGAACCAGAACAGTGAGCTTGCTCAGAACAAAAGAACTGTGCTTCCTACACACACGGGCCATATCTAGTTCAACTCTGCTTAGGAAACTGATAAGAACTGTGGATCCTCTTCAGTCCAATACACTGTACTTGCTGGTGTAGGCCCCAGTGCTATTTGCACTGTGTATGAAAATGGGAGCCCAGTAGTGACTCTTCTTACCAGAAAACAACTGTTGCTCGTAGGACCAAAAACTTCATGTGATTCAACTCCATATAGGAATGGGAAACAAACGCTAGCTCGCCTTACAAGAAACACACTCTGCTTTTGAGAAAAGAGCACTCTTCTACTCTACAGTGTTTCCTATGGAACCAGAACAGTGAGCTTGCTCAGAACAAAAGAACTGTGCTTCCTACACACACGGGCCATATCTATTTCAACACTGCTTAGGAAACTGACAAGAACAGTAGCTCCTCTTCAGTCCAATACACTGTACTTGCTGGGAACAGACGCGAGTGCTATTTGCACTGTGTATGGCAATGGGTTCTCAATAGTGACTCTTTTTACCAGAAAATAACTCTTGCTCGTAGGACCAGAAACTGCATGGGATTCAACTCCATGTAGGACTGGGAAACAAACACTAACTCGCCCTAAAAGAAACACACTCTGCTTTTGAGAAATGAGCATTCTTCTACTCTACTGTTTTTCGTATAGGGCAAGAACAGTGAGCTTGTTCAGAACAAAAGAACTGTGCTTCCTACACACACGTGCCATATCTAGTTCAACTGTGCTTAGGAAACTGACAAGAACAGTAGCTCTTCTTCAGTCCAATACACTGTACTTGCTGGAAACAGACACGAGTGCTATTTGCCCTGTGTATGACAATGGGAGCGCAATAGTGACTCTTCTTACCAGAAAACAACTCTTGCTCGTAGGACCAAAAACTGCATGTGATTCAACTCCATTTAGGACTGGGAAACAAACGCTAGCTCCCCTTACAAAAAACACTCTGCTTTTGAGAAAAGAGCACACTTCTACTCTACTGTTTTTCCTATGGGGTCCGAAGAGTGAGCTTGCTCAGAACAAAAGAACTGTGCTTTCTACTCACACGGGCCATATCTAGTTCAACTCTGCTTAGGAAACTGATAGGAACAGTAGCTCCTCTTCAGTCCAATACACTGTACATGCTGGGAACAGACGCCAGTGCTATTTGCACTGTGTATGGCAATGGGAGCGCAATAGTGACTCTTCTTACCATTAAACAACTCTTGTTGTAGGACCAGAGACTGCATGTGATTCAACTCCATTTAGGTCTGGAAATCAAACGCTAGCTCACCTTACAAGAAACACACTCTGCTTCTGAGAAAAGAGCACTCTTCTGCTCTACTGTGTTTCCTATGGTGTCCGAACAGTGAGCTTGCTCAGAACAAAAGAACTGTGCTTCCTACACACACGGGCCATATCTAGTTCATCTTTGCTTAGGAAACTGACAAGAACAGTAGCTCCTCTTCAGTCCAATACACTGTACTTGCTGGGAACAGACGCGAGAGCTATTTGCACTGTGTATGGCAATGGGAGCGCAATAGTGACTTTCCTTACCAGAAAACAACTCTTGCTCATAGGAACAAAAACTGCATGTGATTCAACTCCATTTAGTATTGGGAAACAAACGCTAGCTCGCCTTACAACTAATACACACTGCTTTTGAGAAAAGAGCACTCTCCTACTCTACTGTGTTTTCAATGGGGTCCGAACAGTGAGCTTGCTCAGAACAAAAGAACTGTGCTTCCTACACACACGGGCCATATCTAGTTCAACTCTGCTTAGGAAACTGACAGGAACAGTAGCTCCTCTTCAGTCCAATACACTGTACATGCTGGGAACAGACGCCAGTGCTATTTGCCCTGTGTATGACAATGGGAGCGCAATAGTGACTCTTCTTACCATAAAACAACTCTTGTTGTAGGACCAGAGACTGCATGTGATTCAACTCCATTTAGGTCTGGAAATCAAAAGCTAGCTCACCTTACAAGAAACACACTCTGCTTCTGAGAAAAGAGCACTCTTCTGCTCTACTGTGTTTCCTATGGGGTGCGAACTGTGAGCTTGCGAAGAACAAAAGAACTGTGCTTCCTACACACACGGGCCATACATAGTGCAATTCTGCTTAGGAAACTGACAAGAACAGTAGCTCCTCTTCAGTCCAATACACTGTACTTGCTGGGAACAGACGACAGTGCTATTTGCACTGTGTATGGCAATGGGAGCGCAATAGTGACTCTTTTTACCAGAAAATAACTCTTGCTCATAGGACCAGAAACTGCATGGGATACAACTCCATGTAGGACTGGGAAACAAACAGTAACTCGCCTTACAAGAAACACACTCTGCTTTTGAGAAAAGAGCACTCTTCTACTCTACTGTGTTTCCTATGGAACCAGAACAGTGAGCTTGCTCAGAACAAAAGAACTGTGCTTCCTACACACACGGGCCATATCTAGTTCAACACTGCTTAGGAAACTGACAAGAACAGTAGCTCCTCTTCAGTCCAATACACTGTACTTGCTGGGAACAGACGCGAGTGCTATTTGCACTGTGTATGGCAATGGGTTCTCAATAGTGACTCTTTTTACCAGAAAATAACTCTTGCTCGTAGGACCAGAAACTGCATGGGATTCAACTCCATGTAGGACTGGAAAACAAACACTAACTCGCCCTAAAAGAAACACACTCTGCTTTTGAGAAATGAGCATTCTTCTACTCTACTGTTTTTCGTATAGGGCAAGAACAGTGAGCTTGTTCAGAACAAAAGAACTGTGCTTCCTACACACACGTGCCATATCTAGTTCAACTGTGCTTAGGAAACTGACAAGAACAGTAGCTCTTCTTCAGTCCAATACACTGTACTTGCTGGAAACAGACACGAGTGCTATTTGCCCTGTGTATGACAATGGGAGCGCAATAGTGACTCTTCTTACCAGAAAACAACTCTTGCTCGTAGGACCAAAAACTGCATGTGATTCAACTCCATTTAGGACTGGAAAACAAACGCTAGCTCCCCTTACAAAAAACACTCTGCTTTTGAGAAAAGAGCACACTTCTACTCTACTGTTTTTCCTATGGGGTCCGAAGAGTGAGCTTGCTCAGAACAAAAGAACTGTGCTTCCTACACACACGGGCCATATCTAGTTCAACTCTGCTTAGGAAACTGACAGGAACAGTAGCTCCTCTTCAGTCCAATACACTGTACATGCTGGGAACAGACGCCAGTGCTATTTGCACTGTGTATGGCAATGGGAGCGCAATAGTGACTCTTCTTACCATTAAACAACTCTTGTTGTAGGACCAGAGACTGCATGTGATTCAACTCCATTTAGGTCTGGAAATCAAACGCTAGCTCACCTTACAAGAAACACACTCTGCTTCTGAGAAAAGAGCACTCTTCTGCTCTACTGTGTTTCCTATGGTGTCCGAACAGTGAGCTTGCTCAGAACAAAAGAACTGTGCTTCCTACACACACGGGCCATATCTAGTTCATCTTTGCTTAGGAAACTGACAAGAACAGTAGCTCCTCTTCAGTCCAATACACTGTACTTGCTGGGAACAGACGCGAGAGCTATTTGCACTGTGTATGGCAATGGGAGCGCAATAGTGACTTTCCTTACCAGAAAACAACTCTTGCTCATAGGAACAAAAACTGCATGTGATTCAACTCCATTTAGTATTGGGAAACAAACGCTAGCTCGCCTTACAACTAATACACACTGCTTTTGAGAAAAGAGCACTCTCCTACTCTACTGTGTTTTCAAAGGGGTCCGAACAGTAGCTTGCTCAGAACAAAAGAACTGTGCTTCCTACACACACGGGCCATATCTAGTTCAACTCTGCTTAGGAAACTGACAGGAACAGTAGCTCCTCTTCAGTCCAATACACTGTACATGCTGGGAACAGACGCCAGTGCTATTTGCCCTGTGTATGACAATGGGAGCGCAATAGTGACTCTTCTTACCATAAAACAACTCTTGTTGTAGGACCAGAGACTGCATGTGATTCAACTCCATTTAGGTCTGGAAATCAAAAGCTAGCTCACCTTACAAGAAACACACTCTGCTTCTGAGAAAAGAGCACTCTTCTGCTCTACTGTGTTTCCTATGGGGTGCGAACAGTGAGCTTGCTCAGAACAAAAGAACTGTGCTTCCTACACACACGGGCCATATCTAGTTCAACTCTGCTTAGGAAACTGACAAGAACGGTAGCTCCTCGTCAGTCCAATACACTGTACTTGCTGGGAACAGACAACAGTGCTATTTGAACTGTGTGTGGCAATGGGAGCGCAATAGTGACGCTTTTTACCAGAAAATAACTCTTGCTCGTAGGACCAGAAACTGCATGGGATCCAACTCCATGTAGGACTGAGAAACAAACAGTAACTCGCCTTACAAAAAACACAGTCTGCTTTTGAGAAAAGAGCACTCTTCTACTCTACTGTGTTTCCTATGGAACCAGAACAGTGAGCTTGCTCAGAACAAAAGAACTGTGCTTTCTACACACACGGGCCATATATAGTTCAATTCTGCTTAGGAAACTGACAAGAATAGCAGCTCCTCTTCAGTCCAATACACTGTACTTGCTGGGAACAGACGACAGGGCCATTTGAACTGTGTATCCCAATGGGAGCGCAATAGTGACGCTTTTTAACAGAAAATAACTCTTGCTCGTAGGACCAGAAACTGCATGGGATCCAACTCCATGTAGGACTGGGAAACAAACAGTAACTCGCCTTACAAAAAACACAGTCTGCTTTTGAGAAAAGAGCACTCTTCTACTCTACTGTGTTTCCTATGGAACCAGAACAGTGAGCTTGCTCAGAACAAAAGAACTGTGCTTCCTACACACATGGGCCATATCTATTTCAACAGTGCTTAGGAAACTGACAAGAACAGTAGCTCCTCTTCAGTCCAATACACTCTACTTTCTGGAAACAGACGCCAGTGCTATTTGCAATGTGTATGGCAACGTGTTCTCAATAGTTACTCTTTTTACCGGAAAATAACTCTTGCTCGTAGGATCAGAAACTATATGGGATTCAACTCCATGTAGGACTGGGAAACAAACACTAACTCGCCTTAAAAGAAACACACTCTGCTTTTGAGAAATGAGCATTCTTCTACTCTACTGTTTTTCGTATAGGGCCAGAACAGTGAGCTTGCTCAGAACAAAAGAAGTGTGCTTCCGACACACACGTGCCATATCTAGTTCAACTGTTCTTAGGAAACTGACAAGAACAGTAGCTCTTCTTCAGTCCAATACACTGCACTTGCTGGGAACAGACACCAGTGCTATTTGCCCTGTGTATGACAATGGGAGCGCAATAGTGACTCTTCTTACCAGAAAACAACTCTTGCTCGTAGGACCAGAAACTGCATGTGATTCAACTCCATTTAGGACTGGGAAACAAACGCTAGCTCGCCTTACAAGAAACACACTCTGCTTTTGAGAAAAGAGCACTCTTCTGCTTCACTGTGTTTCTCATGGCGTCTGAACAGTGAGCTTGCTCAGAACAAAAGAACTGTGCTTCCTACACACACGGGGCATATCTGGTTCAACTCTGCTTAGGAAACTGACAAGAACAGTAGATCCTCTTCAGTCCAATACACTGTACATGCTGGGAACAGACGCCAGTGCTATTTGCCCTGTGTATGACAATGGAAGCGCAATAGTGACTCTTCTTACCAGAAAACAACTCTTGTCGTAGGACCAGAAACTGCATGTGATTCAACTCCATTTAGGACTGGGAAACAAACGCTAGCTCGCCTTAAAAGAAACACACTCTGCTTTTGAGAAAAGAGCACACTTCTACTCTACTGTGTTTCATTTGGGGTCCGAACAGTGAGATTGCTCAGAACAAAGAACTGTGCTTTCTACACACTCGGTCTATATCTAGTTCAACACTGCTTAGGAAACTGACAAGAACAGTAGCTCCTCTTAAGTCCAATACACTGTACTTCTGGGAAAAGACGCGAGTGCTATTTGCACTGTGTATGGCAATGGGAGCGCAATAGTGACTCTTTTTTACCAGAAAATAACTCTTGCTCGTAGGACCAGAAACTGCATGGGATTCAACTCCATGTAGGACTGGGAAACAAAAACTAACTCGCCTTAAAAGAAACAAACTCTGCTTTTGAGAAATGAGCATTCTTCTACTCTACTGTTTTTCGTATAGGGCCAGAACAGTGAGCTTGCTCAGAACAAAAGAACTGTGCTTCCTACACACACGTGCCATATCTAGTTCAACTGTGCATAGGAAACTGACAAGAACAGTAGCTCTTTTTCAGTCCAATACACTGTACTTGCTGGGAACAGATGCGAGTGCTATTTCCCCTGTGTATGACAATGGGAGCGCTATAGTGACTTTCCTTACCAGAAAACAACTCTTGCTCGTAGGACCAAAAACTGCATGTGATTCAACTCCATTTAGGACTGGGAAACAAACGCTAGCTCGCCTTACAAGAAACACACTCTGCTTTTAAGAAAAGAGCACTCTTCTGCTTCAATGTGTTTCTCATAGGGTCCGAACAGTGAGCTTGCTCAGAACAAAAGAACTGTGCTTCCTACACACAGGGGCCATATCTAGTTCAACTCTGCTTAGGAAACTGACAAGAACAGTAGTTCCTCTTCAGTCCAATACACTGTACTGGCTGGGAACAGACACGAGTGCTATTAGCCCTGTGTATGACAATGGGAGCGCAATAGTGACTCATCTTACCAGAAAACAAGTCTTGTCGTAGGACCAGAACTGCATGTGATTCAACTCCATGTAGGACTGGGAAACAAACAGTAACTCGCCTTACAAGAAACACACTCTGCTTTTGAGAAAAGAGCACTCTTCTACTCTACAGTGTTTCCTATGGAACCAGAACAGTGAGCTTGCTCAGAACAAAAGAACTGTGCTTCCTACACACACGGGCCATATCTAGTTCAACTCTGCTTAGGAAACTGATAAGAACTGTGGATCCTCTTCAGTCCAATACACTGTACTTGCTGGTGTAGGCCCCAGTGCTATTTGCACTGTGTATGAAAATGGGAGCCCAGTAGTGACTCTTCTTACCAGAAAACAACTGTTGCTCGTAGGACCAAAAACTTCATGTGATTCAACTCCATTTAGGAATGGGAAACAAACGCTAGCTCGCCTTACAAGAAACACACTCTGCTTTTGAGAAAAGAGCACTCTTCTACTCTACAGTGTTTCCTATGGAACCAGAACAGTGAGCTTGCTCAGAACAAAAGAACTGTGCTTCCTACACACACGGGCCATATCTATTTCAACACTGCTTAGGAAACTGACAAGAACAGTAGCTCCTCTTCAGTCCAATACACTGTACTTGCTGGGAACAGACGCGAGTGCTATTTGCACTGTGTATGGCAATGGGTTCTCAATAGTGACTCTTTTTACCAGAAAATAACTCTTGCTCGTAGGACCAGAAACTGCATGTGATTCAACTCCATGTAGGACTGGGAAACAAACACTAACTCGCCCTAAAAGAAACACACTCTGCTTTTGAGAAATGAGCATTCTTCTACTCTACTGTTTTTCGTATAGGGCAAGAACAGTGAGCTTGTTCAGAACAAAAGAACTGTGCTTCCTACACACACGTGCCATATCTAGTTCAACTGTGCTTAGGAAACTGACAAGAACAGTAGCTCTTCTTCAGTCCAATACACTGTACTTGCTGGAAACAGACACGAGTGCTATTTGCCCTGTGTATGACAATGGGAGCGCAATAGTGACTCTTCTTACCAGAAAACAACTCTTGCTCGTAGGACCAAAAACTGCATGTGATTCAACTCCATTTAGGACTGGGAAACAAACGCTAGCTCCCCTTACAAAAAACACTCTGCTTTTGAGAAAAGAGCACACTTCTACTCTACTGTTTTTCCTATGGGGTCCGAAGAGTGAGCTTGCTCAGAACAAAAGAACTGTGCTTCCTACTCACACGGGCCATATCTAGTTCAACTCTGCTTAGGAAACTGATAGGAACAGTAGCTCCTCTTCAGTCCAATACACTGTACATGCTGGGAACAGACGCCAGTGCTATTTGCACTGTGTATGGCAATGGGAGCGCAATAGTGACTCTTCTTACCATTAAACAACTCTTGTTGTAGGACCAGAGACTGCATGTGATTCAACTCCATTTAGGTCTGGAAATCAAACGCTAGCTCACCTTACAAGAAACACACTCTGCTTCTGAGAAAAGAGCACTCTTCTGCTCTACTGTGTTTCCTATGGTGTCCGAACAGTGAGCTTGCTCAGAACAAAAGAACTGTGCTTCCTACACACACGGGCCATATCTAGTTCATCTTTGCTTAGGAAACTGACAAGAACAGTAGCTCCTCTTCAGTCCAATACACTGTACTTGCTGGGAACAGACGCGAGAGCTATTTGCACTGTGTATGGCAATGGGAGCGCAATAGTGACTTTCCTTACCAGAAAACAACTCTTGCTCATAGGAACAAAAACTGCATGTGATTCAACTCCATTTAGTATTGGGAAACAAACGCTAGCTCGCCTTACAACTAATACACACTGCTTTTGAGAAAAGAGCACTCTCCTACTCTACTGTGTTTTCAATGGGGTCCGAACAGTGAGCTTGCTCAGAACAAAAGAACTGTGCTTCCTACACACACGGGCCATATCTAGTTCAACTCTGCTTAGGAAACTGACAGGAACAGTAGCTCCTCTTCAGTCCAATACACTGTACATGCTGGGAACAGACGCCAGTGCTATTTGCCCTGTGTATGACAATGGGAGCGCAATAGTGACTCTTCTTACCATAAAACAACTCTTGTTGTAGGACCAGAGACTGCATGTGATTCAACTCCATTTAGGTCTGGAAATCAAAAGCTAGCTCACCTTACAAGAAACACACTCTGCTTCTGAGAAAAGAGCACTCTTCTGCTCTACTGTGTTTCCTATGGGGTGCGAACTGTGAGCTTGCGAAGAACAAAAGAACTGTGCTTCCTACACACACGGGCCATACATAGTGCAATTCTGCTTAGGAAACTGACAAGAACAGTAGCTCCTCTTCAGTCCAATACACTGTACTTGCTGGGAACAGACGACAGTGCTATTTGCACTGTGTATGGCAATGGGAGCGCAATAGTGACTCTTTTTACCAGAAAATAACTCTTGCTCATAGGACCAGAAACTGCATGGGATACAACTCCATGTAGGACTGGGAAACAAACAGTAACTCGCCTTACAAGAAACACACTCTGCTTTTGAGAAAAGAGCACTCTTCTACTCTACTGTGTTTCCTATGGAACCAGAACAGTGAGCTTGCTCAGAACAAAAGAACTGTGCTTCCTACACACACGGGCCATATCTAGTTCAACACTGCTTAGGAAACTGACAAGAACAGTAGCTCCTCTTCAGTCCAATACACTGTACTTGCTGGGAACAGACGCGAGTGCTATTTGCACTGTGTATGGCAATGGGTTCTCAATAGTGACTCTTTTTACCAGAAAATAACTCTTGCTCGTAGGACCAGAAACTGCATGGGATTCAACTCCATGTAGGACTGGAAAACAAACACTAACTCGCCCTAAAAGAAACACACTCTGCTTTTGAGAAATGAGCATTCTTCTACTCTACTGTTTTTCGTATAGGGCAAGAACAGTGAGCTTGTTCAGAACAAAAGAACTGTGCTTCCTACACACACGTGCCATATCTAGTTCAACTGTGCTTAGGAAACTGACAAGAACAGTAGCTCTTCTTCAGTCCAATACACTGTACTTGCTGGAAACAGACACGAGTGCTATTTGCCCTGTGTATGACAATGGGAGCGCAATAGTGACTCTTCTTACCAGAAAACAACTCTTGCTCGTAGGACCAAAAACTGCATGTGATTCAACTCCATTTAGGACTGGGAAACAAACGCTAGCTCCCCTTACAAAAAACACTCTGCTTTTGAGAAAAGAGCACACTTCTACTCTACTGTTTTTCCTATGGGGTCCGAAGAGTGAGCTTGCTCAGAACAAAAGAACTGTGCTTCCTACACACACGGGCCATATCTAGTTCAACTCTGCTTAGGAAACTGACAGGAACAGTAGCTCCTCTTCAGTCCAATACACTGTACATGCTGGGAACAGACGCCAGTGCTATTTGCACTGTGTATGGCAATGGGAGCGCAATAGTGACTCTTCTTACCATTAAACAACTCTTGTTGTAGGACCAGAGACTGCATGTGATTCAACTCCATTTAGGTCTGGAAATCAAACGCTAGCTCACCTTACAAGAAACACACTCTGCTTCTGAGAAAAGAGCACTCTTCTGCTCTACTGTGTTTCCTATGGTGTCCGAACAGTGAGCTTGCTCAGAACAAAAGAACTGTGCTTCCTACACACACGGGCCATATCTAGTTCATCTTTGCTTAGGAAACTGACAAGAACAGTAGCTCCTCTTCAGTCCAATACACTGTACTTGCTGGGAACAGACGCGAGAGCTATTTGCACTGTGTATGGCAATGGGAGCGCAATAGTGACTTTCCTTACCAGAAAACAACTCTTGCTCATAGGAACAAAAACTGCATGTGATTCAACTCCATTTAGTATTGGGAAACAAACGCTAGCTCGCCTTACAACTAATACACACTGCTTTTGAGAAAAGAGCACTCTCCTACTCTACTGTGTTTTCAAAGGGGTCCGAACAGTAGCTTGCTCAGAACAAAAGAACTGTGCTTCCTACACACACGGGCCATATCTAGTTCAACTCTGCTTAGGAAACTGACAGGAACAGTAGCTCCTCTTCAGTCCAATACACTGTACATGCTGGGAACAGACGCCAGTGCTATTTGCCCTGTGTATGACAATGGGAGCGCAATAGTGACTCTTCTTACCATAAAACAACTCTTGTTGTAGGACCAGAGACTGCATGTGATTCAACTCCATTTAGGTCTGGAAATCAAAAGCTAGCTCACCTTACAAGAAACACACTCTGCTTCTGAGAAAAGAGCACTCTTCTGCTCTACTGTGTTTCCTATGGGGTGCGAACAGTGAGCTTGCTCAGAACAAAAGAACTGTGCTTCCTACACACACGGGCCATATCTAGTTCAACTCTGCTTAGGAAACTGACAAGAACGGTAGCTCCTCGTCAGTCCAATACACTGTACTTGCTGGGAACAGACAACAGTGCTATTTGAACTGTGTGTGGCAATGGGAGCGCAATAGTGACGCTTTTTACCAGAAAATAACTCTTGCTCGTAGGACCAGAAACTGCATGGGATCCAACTCCATGTAGGACTGAGAAACAAACAGTAACTCGCCTTACAAAAAACACAGTCTGCTTTTGAGAAAAGAGCACTCTTCTACTCTACTGTGTTTCCTATGGAACCAGAACAGTGAGCTTGCTCAGAACAAAAGAACTGTGCTTTCTACACACACGGGCCATATATAGTTCAATTCTGCTTAGGAAACTGACAAGAATAGCAGCTCCTCTTCAGTCCAATACACTGTACTTGCTGGGAACAGACGACAGGGCCATTTGAACTGTGTATCCCAATGGGAGCGCAATAGTGACGCTTTTTAACAGAAAATAACTCTTGCTCGTAGGACCAGAAACTGCATGGGATCCAACTCCATGTAGGACTGGGAAACAAACAGTAACTCGCCTTACAAAAAACACAGTCTGCTTTTGAGAAAAGAGCACTCTTCTACTCTACTGTGTTTCCTATGGAACCAGAACAGTGAGCTTGCTCAGAACAAAAGAACTGTGCTTCCTACACACATGGGCCATATCTATTTCAACAGTGCTTAGGAAACTGACAAGAACAGTAGCTCCTCTTCAGTCCAATACACTCTACTTTCTGGAAACAGACGCCAGTGCTATTTGCAATGTGTATGGCAACGTGTTCTCAATAGTTACTCTTTTTACCGGAAAATAACTCTTGCTCGTAGGATCAGAAACTATATGGGATTCAACTCCATGTAGGACTGGGAAACAAACACTAACTCGCCTTAAAAGAAACACACTCTGCTTTTGAGAAATGAGCATTCTTCTACTCTACTGTTTTTCGTATAGGGCCAGAACAGTGAGCTTGCTCAGAACAAAAGAAGTGTGCTTCCGACACACACGTGCCATATCTAGTTCAACTGTTCTTAGGAAACTGACAAGAACAGTAGCTCTTCTTCAGTCCAATACACTGCACTTGCTGGGAACAGACACCAGTGCTATTTGCCCTGTGTATGACAATGGGAGCGCAATAGTGACTCTTCTTACCAGAAAACAACTCTTGCTCGTAGGACCAGAAACTGCATGTGATTCAACTCCATTTAGGACTGGGAAACAAACGCTAGCTCGCCTTACAAGAAACACACTCTGCTTTTGAGAAAAGAGCACTCTTCTGCTTCACTGTGTTTCTCATGGCGTCTGAACAGTGAGCTTGCTCAGAACAAAAGAACTGTGCTTCCTACACACACGGGGCATATCTGGTTCAACTCTGCTTAGGAAACTGACAAGAACAGTAGATCCTCTTCAGTCCAATACACTGTACATGCTGGGAACAGACGCCAGTGCTATTTGCCCTGTGTATGACAATGGAAGCGCAATAGTGACTCTTCTTACCAGAAAACAACTCTTGTCGTAGGACCAGAAACTGCATGTGATTCAACTCCATTTAGGACTGGGAAACAAACGCTAGCTCGCCTTAAAAGAAACACACTCTGCTTTTGAGAAAAGAGCACACTTCTACTCTACTGTGTTTCATTTGGGGTCCGAACAGTGAGATTGCTCAGAACAAAGAACTGTGCTTTCTACACACTCGGTCTATATCTAGTTCAACACTGCTTAGGAAACTGACAAGAACAGTAGCTCCTCTTAAGTCCAATACACTGTACTTCTGGGAAAAGACGCGAGTGCTATTTGCACTGTGTATGGCAATGGGAGCGCAATAGTGACTCTTTTTTACCAGAAAATAACTCTTGCTCGTAGGACCAGAAACTGCATGGGATTCAACTCCATGTAGGACTGGGAAACAAAAACTAACTCGCCTTAAAAGAAACAAACTCTGCTTTTGAGAAATGAGCATTCTTCTACTCTACTGTTTTTCGTATAGGGCCAGAACAGTGAGCTTGCTCAGAACAAAAGAACTGTGCTTCCTACACACACGTGCCATATCTAGTTCAACTGTGCATAGGAAACTGACAAGAACAGTAGCTCTTTTTCAGTCCAATACACTGTACTTGCTGGGAACAGATGCGAGTGCTATTTCCCCTGTGTATGACAATGGGAGCGCTATAGTGACTTTCCTTACCAGAAAACAACTCTTGCTCGTAGGACCAAAAACTGCATGTGATTCAACTCCATTTAGGACTGGGAAACAAACGCTAGCTCGCCTTACAAGAAACACACTCTGCTTTTAAGAAAAGAGCACTCTTCTGCTTCAATGTGTTTCTCATAGGGTCCGAACAGTGAGCTTGCTCAGAACAAAAGAACTGTGCTTCCTACACACAGGGGCCATATCTAGTTCAACTCTGCTTAGGAAACTGACAAGAACAGTAGTTCCTCTTCAGTCCAATACACTGTACTGGCTGGGAACAGACACGAGTGCTATTAGCCCTGTGTATGACAATGGGAGCGCAATAGTGACTCATCTTACCAGAAAACAAGTCTTGTCGTAGGACCAGAACTGCATGTGATTCAACTCCATGTAGGACTGGGAAACAAACAGTAACTCGCCTTACAAGAAACACACTCTGCTTTTGAGAAAAGAGCACTCTTCTACTCTACAGTGTTTCCTATGGAACCAGAACAGTGAGCTTGCTCAGAACAAAAGAACTGTGCTTCCTACACACACGGGCCATATCTATTTCAACACTGCTTAGGAAACTGAGAAGAACAGTAGCTCCTCTTCAGTCCAATACACTGTACTTGCTGGGAACAGACGCGAGTGCTATTTGCACTGTGTATGGCAATGGGTTCTCAATAGTGACTCTTTTTACCCGAAAATAACTCTTGCTTGTAGGACCAGAAACTGCATGGGATTCAACTCCATGTAGGACTGGGAAACAAACACTAACTCGCCTTAAAAGAAACACACTCTGCTTTTGAGAAATGAGCATTCTTCTACTCTACTGTTTTTCATATAGGGCCAGAACAGTGAGCTTGCTCAGAACAAAAGAACTGTGCTTCCTACACACACGGGCCATATCTGTTTAACTGTGCTTAGGAAACTGACAAGAACAGTAGCTCTTCTTCAGTCCAATACACTGTACTTGCTGGGAACAGACACGAGTGCTATTTGCCCTGTGTATAACAATGGGAGCGCAATAGTGACTCTTCTTACCAGAAAACAACTCTTGCTCGTAGGACCAGAAACTGCATGTGATTCAACTCCATTTAGGACTGGGAAACAAACGCTAGCTCGCCTTACAAGAAACACACTCTGCTTTTGAGAAAAGAGCACTCTTCTGCTTCACTGTGTTTCTCATGGCGTCTGAACAGTGAGCTTGCTCAGAACAAAAGAACTGTGCTTCCTACACACACGGGGCATATCTGATTCAACTCTGCTTAGGAAACTGACAAGAACAGTAGATCCTCTTCAGTCCAATACACTGTACATGCTGGGAACAGACGCCAGTGCTATTTGCCCTGTGTATGACAATGGAAGCACAATAGTGACTCTTCTTACCAGAAAACAACTCTTGTCGTAGGACCAGAAACTGCATGTGATTCAACTCCATTTAGGACTGGGAAACAAACGCTAGCTCGCCTTACAAGAAACACACTCTGCTTTTGAGAAAAGAGCACACTTCTACTCTACTGTGTTTCATTTGGGGTCCGAACAGTGAGCTTGCTCAGAACAAAGAACTGTGCTTTCTACACACTCGGTCTATATCTAGTTCAACACTGCTTAGGAAACTGACAAGAACAGTAGCTCCTCTTAAGTCCAATACACTGTACTTCTGGGAAAAGACGCGAGTGCTATTTGCACTGTGTATGGCAATGGGAGCGCAATAGTGACTCTTTTTTACCAGAAAATAACTCTTGCTCGTAGGACCAGAAACTGCATGGGATTCAACTCCATTTAGGACTGACAAACAAACACTAACTCGCCTTAAAAGAAACAAACTCTGCTTTTGAGAAATGAGCATTCTTCTACTCTACTGTTTTTCGTATAGGGCCAGAACAGTGAGCTTGCTCAGAACAAAAGAACTGTGCTTCCTACACACACGTGCCATATCTAGTTCAACTGTGCATAGGAAACTGACAAGAACAGTAGCTCTTTTTCAGTCCAATACACTGTACTTGCTGGGAACAGATGCGAGTGCTATTTCCCCTGTGTATGACAATGGGAGCACTATAGTGACTTTCCTTACCAGAAAACAACTCTTGCTCGTAGGACCAAAAACTGCATGTGATTCAACTCCATTTAGGACTGGGAAACAAACGCTAGCTCGCCTTACAAGAAACACACTCTGCTTTTAAGAAAAGAGCACTCTTCTGCTTCACTGTGTTTCTCATAGGGTCCGAACAGTGAGCTTGCTCAGAACAAAAGAACTGTGCTTCCTACACACAGGGGCCATATCTAGTTCAACTCTGCTTAGGAAACTGACAAGAACAGTAGTTCCTCTTCAGTCCAATACACTGTACTGGCTGGGAACAGACACGAGTGCTATTAGCCCTGTGTATGACAATGGGAGCGCAATAGTGACACATCTTACCAGAAAACAACTCTTGTCGTAGGACCAGAACTGCATGTGATTCAACTCCATGTAGGACTGGGAAACAAACAGTAACTCGCCTTACAAGAAACACACTCTGCTTTTGAGAAAAGAGCACTCTTCTACTCTACAGTGTTTCCTATGGAACCAGAACAGTGAGCTTGCTCAGAACAAAAGAACTGTGCTTCCTACACACACGGGCCATATCTATTTCAACACTGCTTAGGAAACTGACAAGAACAGTAGCTCCTCTTCAGTCCAATACACTGTACTTGCTGGGAACAGACGCGAGTGCTATTTGCACTGTGTATGGCAATGGGTTCTCAATAGTGACTCTTTTTACCCGAAAATAACTCTTGCTTGTAGGACCAGAAACTGCATGGGATTCAACTCCATGTAGGACTGGGAAACAAACACTAACTCGCCTTAAAAGAAACACACTCTGCTTTTGAGAAATGAGCATTCTTCTACTCTACTGTTTTTCGTATAGGGCCAGAACAGTGAGCTTGCTCAGAACAAAAGAACTGTGCTTCCTACACACACGGGCCATATCTAGTACAACTGTGCTTAGGAAACTGACAAGAACAGTAGCTCTTCTTCAGTCCAATACACTGTACTTGCTGGGAACAGACACGAGTGCTATTTGCCCTGTGTATAACAATGGGAGCGCAATAGTGACTCTTCTTACCAGAAAACAACTCTTGCTCGTAGGACCAGAAACTGCATGTGATTCAACTCCATTTAGGACTGGGAAACAAACGCTAGCTCGCCTTACAAGAAACACACTCTGCTTTTGAGAAAAGAGCACTCTTCTGCTTCACTGTGTTTCTCATGGCGTCTGAACAGTGAGCTTGCTCAGAACAAAAGAACTGTGCTTCCTACACACACGGGGCATATCTGGTTCAACTCTGCTTAGGAAACTGACAAGAACAGTAGATCCTCTTCAGTCCAATACACTGTACTTGCTGGGAACAGACGCCAGTGCTATTTGCCCTGTGTATGACAATGGAAGCACAATAGTGACTCTTCTTACCAGAAAACAACTCTTGTCGTAGGACCAGAAACTGCATGTGATTCAACTCCATTTAGGACTGGGAAACAAACGCTAGCTCGCCTTACAAGAAACACACTCTGCTTTTGAGAAAAGAGCACACTTCTACTCTACTGTGTTTCATTTGGGGTCCGAACAGTGAGCTTGCTCAGAACAAAGAACTGTGCTTTCTACACACTCGGTCTATATCTAGTTCAACACTGCTTAGGAAACTGACAAGAACAGTAGCTCCTCTTAAGTCCAATACACTGTACTTCTGGGAAAAGACGCGAGTGCTATTTGCACTGTGTATGGCAATGGGAGCGCAATAGTGACTCTTTTTTACCAGAAAATAACTCTTGCTCATAGGACCAGAAACTGCATGGGATTCAACTCCATGTAGGACTGGGAAACAAACACTAACTCGCCTTAAAAGAAACAAACTCTGCTTTTGAGAAATGAGCATTCTTCTACTCTACTGTTTTTCGTATAGGGCCAGAACAGTGAGCTTGCTCAGAACAAAAGAACTGTGCTTCCTACACACACGTGCCATATCTAGTTCAACTGTGCATAGGAAACTGACAAGAACAGTAGCTCTTTTTCAGTCCAATACACTGTACTTGCTGGGAACAGATGCGAGTGCTATTTCCCCTGTGTATGACAATGGGAGCGCTATAGTGACTTTCCTTACCAGAAAACAACTCTTGCACGTAGGACCAAAAACTGCATGTGATTCAACTCCATTTAGGACTGGGAAACAAACGCTAGCTCGCCTTACAAGAAACTCACTCTGCTTTTAAGAAAAGAGCACTCTTCTGCTTCACTGTGTTTCTCATAGGGTCCGAACAGTGAGCTTGCTCAGAACAAAAGAACTGTGCTTCCTACACACAGGGGCCATATCTAGTTCAACTCTGCTTAGGAAACTGACAAGAACAGTAGTTCCTCTTCAGTCCAATACACTGTACTGGCTGGGAACAGACACGAGTGCTATTAGCCCTGTGTATGACAATGGGAGCGCAATAGTGACTCATCTTACCAGAAAACAACTCTTGTCGTAGGACCAGAACTGCATGTGATTCAACTCCATGTAGGACTGGGAAACAAACAGTAACTCGCCTTACAAGAAACACACTCTGCTTTTGAGAAAAGAGCACTCTTCTACTCTACAGTGTTTCCTATGGAACCAGAACAGTGAGCTTGCTCAGAACAAAAGAACTGTGCTTCCTACACACACGGGCCATATCTATTTCAACACTGCTTAGGAAACTGACAAGAACAGTAGCTCCTCTTCAGTCCAATACACTGTACTTGCTGGGAACAGACGCGAGTGCTATTTGCACTGTGTATGGCAATGGGTTCTCAATAGTGACTCTTTTTACCCGAAAATAACTCTTGCTTGTAGGACCAGAAACTGCATGGGATTCAACTCCATGTAGGACTGGGAAACAAACACTAACTCGCCTTAAAAGAAACACACTCTGCTTTTGAGAAATGAGCATTCTTCTACTCTACAGTTTTTCGTATAGGCCAGAACAGTGAGCTTGCTCAGAACAAAAGAACTGTGCTTCCTACACACACGGGCCATATCTAGTTCAACTGTGCTTAGGAAACTGACAAGAGCAGTAGATCTACTTCAGTCCAATACACTCTACATGCTGGTATAGGCGCCAGTGCTATTTGCCCTGTGTATGACAATGGGAGCGCAATAGTGACTCTTCTTACCAGAAAACAACTCTTGCTCGTAGGACCAGAAACTGCATGTGATTCAACTCCATTTAGGACTGGGAAACAAACGCTAGCCGCCTTACAAGAAACACACTCTGCTTTTGAGAAAAGAGCACTCTTCTACTCTACTGTGTTTCCTATAGTGTCAGAACAGTGAGCTTGCTCAGAACAAAAGAACTGTGCTTCCTACACACACGGGCCATATCTAGTTCAACTGTGCTTAGGAAACTGACAAGAACAGTAGCTCTTCTTCAGTCCAATACACTGTACTTGCTGGGAACAGACACGAGTGCTATTTGCCCTGTGTATAACAATGGGAGCGCAATAGTGACTCTTCTTACCAGAAAACAACTCTTGCTTGTAGGACCAGAAACTGCATGTGATTCAACTCCATTTAGGACTGGGAAACAAACGCTAGCTCGCCTTACAAGAAACACACTCTGCTTTTGAGAAAAGAGCACTCTTCTGCTTCACTGTGTTTCTCATGGCGTCTGAACAGTGAGCTTGCTCAGAACAAAAGAACTGTGCTTCCTACACACACGGGGCATAACTGGTTCAACTCTTCTTAGGAAACTGACAAGAACAGTAGATCCTCTTCAGTCCAATACACTGTACATGCTGGGAACAGACGCCAGTGCTATTTGCCCTGTGTATGACAATGGAAGTGCAATAGTGACTCTTCTTACCAGAAAACAACTCTTGTCGTAGGACCAGAAACTGCATGTGATTCAACTCCATTTAGGACTGGGAAACAAAAGCTAGCTCGCCTTACAAGAAACACACTCTGCTTTTGAGAAAAGAGCACACTTCTACTCTACTGTGTTTCATTTGGGGTCCGAACAGTGAGCTTGCTCAGAACAAAGAACTGTGCTTTCTACACACTCGGTCTATATCTATTTCAACACTGCTTAGGAAACTGACAAGAACAGTAGCTCCTCTTAAGTCCAATACACTGTACTTCTGGGAAAAGACGCGAGTGCTATTTGCACTGTGTATGGCAATGGGAGCGCAATAGTGACTCTTTTTTACCAGAAAATAACTCTTGCTCTTAGGACCAGAAACTGCATGGGATTCAACTCCATGTAGGACTGGGAAACAAACACTAACTCGCCTTAAAAGAAACAAACTCTGCTTTTGAGAAATGAGCATTCTTCTACTCTACTGTTTTTCGTATAGGGCCAGAACAGTGAGCTTGCTCAGAACAAAAGAACTGTGCTTCCTACACACACGTGCCATATCTAGTTCAACTGTGCATAGGAAACTGACAAGAACAGTAGCTCTTTTTCAGTCCAATACACTGTACTTGCTGGGAACAGATGCGAGTGCTATTTCCCCTGTGTATGACAATGGGAGCGCTATAGTGACTTTCCTTACCAGAAAACAACTCTTGCTCGTAGGACCAAAAACTGCATGTGATTCAACTCCATTTAGGACTGGGAAACAAACGCTAGCTCGCCTTACAAGAAACACACTCTGCTTTTAAGAAAAGAGCACTCTTCTGCTTCACTGTGTTTCTCATAGGGTCCGAACAGTGAGCTTGCTCAGAACAAAAGAACTGTGCTTCCTACACACAGGGGCCATATCTAGTTCAACTCTGCTTAGGAAACTGACAAGAACAGTAGTTCCTCTTCAGTCCAATACACTGTACTGGCTGGGAACAGACACGAGTGCTATTAGCCCTGTGTATGACAATGGGAGCGCAATAGTGACTCATCTTACCAGAAAACAAGTCTTGTCGTAGGACCAGAACTGCATGTGATTCAACTCCATGTAGGACTGGGAAACAAACAGGAACTCGCCTTACAAGAAACACACTCTGCTTTTGAGAAAAGAGCACTCTTCTACTCTACAGTGTTTCCTATGGAACCAGAACAGTGAGCTTGCTCAGAACAAAAGAACTGTGCTTCCTACACACACGGGCCATATCTATTTCAACACTGCTTAGGAAACTGACAAGAACAGTAGCTCCTCTTCAGTCCAATACACTGTACTTGCTGGGAACAGACGCGAGTGCTATTTGCACTGTGTATGGCAATGGGTTCTCAATAGTGACTCTTTTTACCCGAAAATAACTCTTGCTTGTAGGACCAGAAACTGCATGGGATTCAACTCCATGTAGGACTGGGAAACAAACACTAACTCGCCTTAAAAGAAACACACTCTGCTTTTGAGAAATGAGCATTCTTCTACTCTACTGTTTTTCGTATAGGGCCAGAACAGTGAGCTTGCTCAGAACAAAAGAACTGTGCTTCCTACACACACGGGCCATATCTAGTTCAACTGTGCTTAGGAAACTGACAAGAACAGTAGCTCTTCTTCAGTCCAATACACTGTACTTGCTGGGAACAGACACGAGTGCTATTTGCCCTGTGTATAACAATGGGAGCGCAATAGTGACTCTTCTTACCAGAAAACAACTCTTGCTTGTAGGACCAGAAACTGCATGTGATTCAACTCCATTTAGGACTGGGAAACAAACGCTAGCTCGCCTTACAAGAAACACACTCTGCTTTTGAGAAAAGAGCACTCTTCTGCTTCACTGTGTTTCTCATGGCGTCTGAACAGTGAGCTTGCTCAGAACAAAAGAACTGTGCTTCCTACACACACGGGGCATAACTGGTTCAACTCTTCTTAGGAAACTGACAAGAACAGTAGATCCTCTTCAGTCCAATACACTGTACATGCTGGGAACAGACGCCAGTGCTATTTGCCCTGTGTATGACAATGGAAGCGCAATAGTGACTCTTCTTACCAGAAAACAACTCTTGTCGTAGGACCAGAAACTGCATGTGATTCAACTCCATTTAGGACTGGGAAACAAAAGCTAGCTCGCCTTACAAGAAACACACTCTGCTTTTGAGAAAAGAGCACACTTCTACTCTACTGTGTTTCATTTGGGGTCCGAACAGTGAGCTTGCTCAGAACAAAGAACTGTGCTTTCTACACACTCGGTCTATATCTATTTCAACACTGCTTAGGAAACTGACAAGAACAGTAGCTCCTCTTAAGTCCAATACACTGTACTTCTGGGAAAAGACGCGAGTGCTATTTGCACTGTGTATGGCAATGGGAGCGCAATAGTGACTCTTTTTTACCAGAAAATAACTCTTGCTCTTAGGACCAGAAACTGCATGGGATTCAACTCCATGTAGGACTGGGAAACAAACACTAACTCGCCTTAAAAGAAACACACTCTGCTTTTGAGAAATGAGCATTCTTCTACTCTACTGTTTTTCGTATAGGGCCAGAACAGTGAGCTTGCTCAGAACAAAAGAACTGTGCTTCCTACACACACGTGCCATATCTAGTTCAACTGTGCATAGGAAACTGACAAGAACAGTAGCTCTTTTTCAGTCCAATACACTGTACTTGCTGGGAACAGATGCGAGTGCTATTTCCCCTGTGTATGACAATGGGAGCGCTATAGTGACTTTCCTTACCAGAAAACAACTCTTGCTCGTAGGACCAAAAACTGCATGTGATTCAACTCCATTTAGGACTGGGAAACAAACGCTAGCTCGCCTTACAAGAAACACACTCTGCTTTTAAGAAAAGAGCACTCTTCTGCTTCACTGTGTTTCTCATAGGGTCCGAACAGTGAGCTTGCTCAGAACAAAAGAACTGTGCTTCCTACACACAGGGGCCATATCTAGTTCAACTCTGCTTAGGAAACTGACAAGAACAGTAGTTCCTCTTCAGTCCAATACACTGTACTGGCTGGGAACAGACACGAGTGCTATTAGCCCTGTGTATGACAATGGGAGCGCAATAGTGACTCATCTTACCAGAAAACAAGTCTTGTCGTAGGACCAGAACTGCATGTGATTCAACTCCATGTAGGACTGGGAAACAAACAGGAACTCGCCTTACAAGAAACACACTCTGCTTTTGAGAAAAGAGCACTCTTCTACTCTACAGTGTTTCCTATGGAACCAGAACAGTGAGCTTGCTCAGAACAAAAGAACTGTGCTTCCTACACACACGGGCCATATCTATTTCAACACTGCTTAGGAAACTGACAAGAACAGTAGCTCCTCTTCAGTCCAATACACTGTACTTGCTGGGAACAGACGCGAGTGCTATTTGCACTGTGTATGGCAATGGGTTCTCAATAGTGACTCTTTTTACCCGAAAATAACTCTTGCTTGTAGGACCAGAAACTGCATGGGATTCAACTCCATGTAGGACTGGGAAACAAACACTAACTCGCCTTAAAAGAAACACACTCTGCTTTTGAGAAATGAGCATTCTTCTACTCTACTGTTTTTCGTATAGGGCCAGAACAGTGAGCTTGCTCAGAACAAAAGAACTGTGCTTCCTACACACACGGGCCATATCTAGTTCAACTGTGCTTAGGAAACTGACAAGAACAGTAGCTCTTCTTCAGTCCAATACACTGTACTTGCTGGGAACAGACACGAGTGCTATTTGCCCTGTGTATAACAATGGGAGCGCAATAGTGACTCTTCTTACCAGAAAACAACTCTTGCTTGTAGGACCAGAAACTGCATGTGATTCAACTCCATTTAGGACTGGGAAACAAACGCTAGCTCGCCTTACAAGAAACACACTCTGCTTTTGAGAAAAGAGCACTCTTCTGCTTCACTGTGTTTCTCATGGCGTCTGAACAGTGAGCTTGCTCAGAACAAAAGAACTGTGCTTCCTACACACACGGGGCATAACTGGTTCAACTCTTCTTAGGAAACTGACAAGAACAGTAGATCCTCTTCAGTCCAATACACTGTACATGCTGGGAACAGACGCCAGTGCTATTTGCCCTGTGTATGACAATGGAAGCGCAATAGTGACTCTTCTTACCAGAAAACAACTCTTGTCGTAGGACCAGAAACTGCATGTGATTCAACTCCATTTAGGACTGGGAAACAAAAGCTAGCTCGCCTTACAAGAAACACACTCTGCTTTTGAGAAAAGAGCACACTTCTACTCTACTGTGTTTCATTTGGGGTCCGAACAGTGAGCTTGCTCAGAACAAAGAACTGTGCTTTCTACACACTCGGTCTATATCTATTTCAACACTGCTTAGGAAACTGACAAGAACAGTAGCTCCTCTTAAGTCCAATACACTGTACTTCTGGGAAAAGACGCGAGTGCTATTTGCACTGTGTATGGCAATGGGAGCGCAATAGTGACTCTTTTTTACCAGAAAATAACTCTTGCTCTTAGGACCAGAAACTGCATGGGATTCAACTCCATGTAGGACTGGGAAACAAACACTAACTCGCCTTAAAAGAAACAAACTCTGCTTTTGAGAAATGAGCATTCTTCTACTCTACTGTTTTTCGTATAGGGCCAGAACAGTGAGCTTGCTCAGAACAAAAGAACTGTGCTTCCTACACACACGTGCCATATCTAGTTCAACTGTGCATAGGAAACTGACAAGAACAGTAGCTCTTTTTCAGTCCAATACACTGTACTTGCTGGGAACAGATGCGAGTGCTATTTCCCCTGTGTATGACAATGGGAGCGCTATAGTGACTTTCCTTACCAGAAAACAACTCTTGCTCGTAGGACCAAAAACTGCATGTGATTCAACTCCATTTAGGACTGGGAAACAAACGCTAGCTCGCCTTACAAGAAACACACTCTGCTTTTAAGAAAAGAGCACTCTTCTGCTTCACTGTGTTTCTCATAGGGTCCGAACAGTGAGCTTGCTCAGAACAAAAGAACTGTGCTTCCTACACACAGGGGCCATATCTAGTTCAACTCTGCTTAGGAAACTGACAAGAACAGTAGTTCCTCTTCAGTCCAATACACTGTACTGGCTGGGAACAGACACGAGTGCTATTAGCCCTGTGTATGACAATGGGAGCGCAATAGTGACTCATCTTACCAGAAAACAAGTCTTGTCGTAGGACCAGAACTGCATGTGATTCAACTCCATGTAGGACTGGGAAACAAACAGGAACTCGCCTTACAAGAAACACACTCTGCTTTTGAGAAAAGAGCACTCTTCTACTCTACAGTGTTTCCTATGGAACCAGAACAGTGAGCTTGCTCAGAACAAAAGAACTGTGCTTCCTACACACACGGGCCATATCTATTTCAACACTGCTTAGGAAACTGACAAGAACAGTAGCTCCTCTTCAGTCCAATACACTGTACTTGCTGGGAACAGACGCGAGTGCTATTTGCACTGTGTATGGCAATGGGTTCTCAATAGTGACTCTTTTTACCCGAAAATAACTCTTGCTTGTAGGACCAGAAACTGCATGGGATTCAACTCCATGTAGGACTGGGAAACAAACACTAACTCGCCTTAAAAGAAACACACTCTGCTTTTGAGAAATGAGCATTCTTCTACTCTACTGTTTTTCGTATAGGGCCAGAACAGTGAGCTTGCTCAGAACAAAAGAACTGTGCTTCCTACACACACGGGCCATATCTAGTTCAACTGTGCTTAGGAAACTGACAAGAACAGTAGCTCTTCTTCAGTCCAATACACTGTACTTGCTGGGAACAGACACGAGTGCTATTTGCCCTGTGTATAACAATGGGAGCACAATAGTGACTCTTCTTACCAGAAAACAACTCTTGCTCGTAGGACCAGAAACTGCATGTGATTCAACTCCATTTAGGACTGGGAAACAAACGCTAGCTCGCCTTACAAGAAACACACTCTGCTTTTGAGAAAAGAGCACTCTTCTGCTTCACTGTGTTTCTCATGGCGTCTGAACAGTGAGCTTGCTCAGAACAAAAGAACTGTGCTTCCTACACACACGGGGCATATCTGGTTCAACTCTGCTTAGGAAACTGACAAGAACAGTAGATCCTCTTCAGTCCAATACACTGTACTTGCTGGGAACAGACGCCAGTGCTATTTGCCCTGTGTATGTCAATGGAAGCGCAATAGTGACTCTTCTTACCAGAAAACAACTCTTGTCATAGGACCAGAAACTGCATGTGATTCAACTCCATTTAGGACTGGGAAACAAACGCTAGCTCGCCTTAAAAGAAACACACTCTGCTTTTGAGAAAAGAGCACACTTCTACTCTACTGTGTTTCATTTGGGGTCCGAACAGTGAGCTTGCTCAGAACAAAGAACTGTGCTTTCTACACACTCGGTCTATATCTAGTTCAACACTGCTTAGGAAACTGACAAGAACAGTAGCTCCTCTTAAGTCCAATACACTGTACTTCTGGGAAAAGACGCGAGTGCTATTTGCACTGTGTATGGCAACGGGAGCGCAATAGTGACTCTTTTTTACCAGAAAATAACTCTTGCTCGTAGGACCAGAAACTGCATGGGATTCAACTCCATGTAGGACTGGGAAACAAACACTAACTCGCCTTAAAAGAAACAAACTCTGCTTTTGAGAAATGAGCATTCTTCTACTCTACTGTTTTTCGTATAGGGCCAGAACAGTGAGCTTGCTCAGAACAAAAGAACTGTGCTTCCTACACACACGTGCCATATCTAGTTCAACTGTGCATAGGAAACTGACAAGAACAGTAGCTCTTTTTCAGTCCAATACACTGTACTTGCTGGGAACAGATGCGAGTGCTATTTCCCCTGTGTATGACAATGGGAGCGCTATAGTGACTTTCCTTACCAGAAAACAACTCTTGCACGTAGGACCAAAAACTGCATGTGATTCAACTCCATTTAGGACTGGGAAACAAACGCTAGCTCGCCTTACAAGAAACACACTCTGCTTTTAAGAAAAGAGCACTCTTCTGCTTCACTGTGTTTCTCATAGGGTCCGAACAGTGAGCTTGCTCAGAACAAAAGAACTGTGCTTCCTACACACAGGGGCCATATCTAGTTCAACTCTGCTTAGGAAACTGACAAGAACAGTAGTTCCTCTTCAGTCCAATACACTGTACTGGCTGGGAACAGACAGGAGTGCTATTAGCCCTGTGTATGACAATGGGAGCGCAATAGTGACTCATCTTACCAGAAAACAACTCTTGTCGTAGGACCAGAACTGCATGTGATTCAACTCCATGTAGGACTGGGAAACAAACAGTAACTCGCCTTACAAGAAACACACTCTGCTTTTGAGAAAAGAGCACTCTTCTACTCTACAGTGTTTCCTATGGAACCAGAACAGTGAGCTTGCTCAGAACAAAAGAACTGTGCTTCCTACACACACGGGCCATATCTATTTCAACACTGCTTAGGAAACTGACAAGAACAGTAGCTCCTCTTCAGTCCAATACACTGTACTTGCTGGGAACAGACGCGAGTGCTATTTGCACTGTGTATGGCAATGGGTTCTCAATAGTGACTCTTTTTACCCGAAAATAACTCTTGCTTGTAGGACCAGAAACTGCATGGGATTCAACTCCATGTAGGACTGGGAAACAAACACTAACTTGCCTTGAAAAAAACACACTCTGCTTTTGAGAAATGAGCATTCTTCTACTCTACTGTTTTTCGTATAGGGCCAGAACAGTGAGCTTGCTCAGAACAAAAGAACTGTGCTTCCTTCACACACGGACCATATCTAGTTCAACTGTGCTTAGGAAACTGACAAGAACAGTAGCTCTTCTTCAGTCCAATATACTGTACTTGCTGGGAACAGACACGAGTGCTATTTGCCCTGTGTATAACAATGGGAGCGCAATAGTGACTCTTCTTACCAGAAAACAACTCTTGCTCGTAGGACCAGAAACTGCATGTGATTCAACTCCATTTAGGACTGGGAAACAAACGCTAGCTCGCCTTACAAGAAACACACTCTGCTTTTGAGAAAAGAGCACTCTTCTGCTTCACTGTGTTTCTCATGGCGTCTGAACAGTGAGCTTGCTCAGAACAAAAGAACTGTGCTTCCTACACACACGGGGCATATCTGGTTCAACTCTGCTTAGGAAACTGACAAGAACAGTAGATCCTCTTCAGTCCAATACACTGTACATGCTGGGAAGAGACGCCAGTGCTATTTGCCCTGTGTATAAAAATGGAAGCACAATAGTGACACTTCTTACCAGAAAACAACTCTTATCGTAGGACCAGAAACTCCATGTGATTCAACTCCATTTAGGACTGGGAAACAAACGCTATCTCGCCTTACAAGAAACACACTCTGCTTTTGAGAAAAGAGCACTCTTCTACTCTACTGTGTTTCCTATGGAACCAGAACAGTGAGCTTGTTCAGAACAAAAGAACTGTGCTTCCTACACACACGGGCCATATCTATTTCAACACTGCTTAGGAAACTGACAAGAACAGTAGCTCCTCTTCAGTCCAATACACTGTACTTGCTGGGAACAGACGCGAGTGCTATTTGCACTGTGTATGGCAATGGGTTCTCAATAGTGACTCTTTTTTACCAGAAAACAACTCTTGCTCGTAGGACCAGAAAGTGCATGGGATTCAACTCCATGTAGGACTGGGAAACAAACACTAACTCGCCTTAAAAGAAACACACTCTGCTTTTGAGAAATGAGCATTCTTCTACTCTACTGTTTTTCGTATAGGGCCAGAACAGTGCCTTTGCTCCGAACAAAAGAACTGTGCTTCCGACACACACGTGCCATATCTAGTTCAACTGTGCTTAGGAAACTGACAAGAACAGTAGCTCTTCTTCAGTCCAATACACTGTACTTGCTGGGAACAGACTCGAGTGCTATTAGCCCTGTGTATGACAATGGGAGCGCAATAGTGACTCATCTTACCAGAAAACAACTCTTATCGTAGGACTAGAACTGCATGTGATTCAACTCCATGTAGGACTGGGAAACAAACAGTAACTCGCGTTACAAGAAACACACTCTGCTTTTGATAAAAGAGCACTCTTCTTCTCTACTGTGTTTCCTATGGAACCAGAACAGTGAGCTTGCTCAGAACAAAAGAACTGTGCTTCCTACACACACGGGCCATATCTATTTCAACACTGCTTAGGAAACTGACAAGAACAGTAGCTCCTCTTCAGTCCAATACACTGTACTTGCTGGGAACAGACGCGAGTGCTATTTGCACTGTATATGTCAATGGGTTCTCAATAGTGACTCTTTTTACCAGAAAATAACTCTTGCTCGTAGGACCAGAAACTGCATGGAATTCAACTCCATGTAGGACTGCGAAACAAACACTAACTTGAATTAAAAGAAACACACTCTGCTTTTGAGAAATGAGCATTCTTGTACTCTACTGTTATTCGTATAGGGCCAGAACAGTGAGCTTGCTCAGAACAAAAGAACTGTGCTTCCGACACACACGTGCCATATCTAGTTCAACTGTGCTTAGTAAACTGACAAGAACAGCAGCTCCTCTTCAGTCTAATACACTGTACTTGCTGGGAACAGACGCGAGAGCTATTTGCACTGTGTATGGCAATGGGAGCGCAAGAGTGACTTTCCTTACCAGAAAACAATTCTTGCTCGTAGGACCAAAAACTGCATGTCAATCAACTCCATTTAGGACTGGGAAACAAACGGTAGCTCGCCTTACAAGAAACACTCTCTGCTTTTGAGAAAAGAGCACTCTTCTATTCTACTGTGTTTCCTATGGTGTCTGAAGCGTGAGCTTGCTCAGACAAAAGAACTGTGCTTCCTACACACAGGGCCATATCTACTTCAACTCTGCTTAGGAAACTGACAAGAACAATAGCTCCTCTTCAGTCCAATACACTGTACTTGCTGGGAACAGACGCGAGAGCTATTTGCACTGTGTATGGCAATGGGAGCACAATAGTGACTCTTCTTACCATAAAACAACTCTTGCTCATAGGACCAGAATCTGCAGGTGATTCAACTCCATTTAGGACTGGGAAACAAACGCTAGCTCGCCTTACAAGAAACATACTCTGCTTTTGAGAAAAGAGCACTCTTCTACTCTACAGTGTTTCCTATAGGGCCAAAACAGTGAGCTTGCTCAGAACAAAAGAACTGTGCTTGCTACACACACGGGCCCTGTCTAGTTCAACTCTGTTTAGGAAACTGACAAGAACAGTAGCTCCTCTTCAGTCAAATACACTGTACTTGATGGGAACCGACGCCAATGCGATTGGCCCTGTTTATGACAATGGGAGCGTAATAGTGACTCTTCTTACCAGAAAACAACTCTTGCTCGTAGGACCAGAAACTGCATGTGATTCAACTCCATTTAGGACTGGGAAACAAACGCTATCTCGCCTTACAAGAACCACACTCTGCTTTTGAGAAAAGAGCACTCTTCTACTCTACTGTGTTTCCCATAGTGCAAGAACAGTGAGCTTGCTCAGAACAAGAGAAATGTGCTTCCTACACACACGGGCCATATCTAGTTCAACGCTGCTTAGGAAACTGACAAGAACAGTAGCTCCTCTTCAGTTAAATACACTGTAATTGCTGGGAACAGACGCGAGAGCTATTTGCACTGTGTATGGCAATGGGAGCGCAATAGTGACTTACCTTACCAGAAAACAACTCTTGCTTGTAGGACCAAAAACTGCATGTGAATCAACTCCATGTAGGACTGGGAAACAAACAGTAACTCGCCTTACAAGAAACACACTCTGCTTTTGATGAAAGAGCACTCTTCTTCTCTACTGTGTTTCCTATGGAACCAGAACAGTGAGCTTGCTCAGAACAAAAGAACTGTGCTTCCTACACACACGGGCCATATCTATTTCACCACTGCTTAGGAAACTGACAAGAACAGTAGCTCCTCTTCAGTCCAATACACTGTACTTGCTGGGAACAGACGCGAGTGCTATTTGCACTGTATATGTCAATGGGTTCTCAATAGTGACTCTTTTTACCAGAAAATAACTCTTGCTCGTAGGACCAGAAACTGCATGGAATTCAACTCCATGTAGGACTGCGAAACAAACACTAACTTGAATTAAAAGAAACACACTCTGCTTTTGAGAAATGAGCATTCTTGTACTCTACTCTTATTCGTATAGGGCCAGAACAGTGAGCTTGCTCAGAACAAAAGAACTGTGCTTCCGACACACACGTGCCATATCTAGTTCAACTGTGCTTAGTAAACTGACAAGAACAGCAGCTCCTCTTCAGTCTAATACACTGTACTTGCTGGGAACAGACGCGAGAGCTATTTGCACTGTGTATGGCAATGGGAGCGCAATAGTGACTTTCCTTACCAGAAAACAATTCTTGCTCGTAGGACCAAAAACTGCATGTCAATCAACTCCATTTAGGACTGGGAAACAAACGGTAGCTCGCCTTACAAGAAACACTCTCTGCTTTTGAGAAAAGAGCACTCTTCTATTCTACTGTGTTTCCTATGGTGTCTGAAGCGTGAGCTTGCTCAGACAAAAGAACTGTGCTTCCTACACACAGGGCCATATCTACTTCAACTCTGCTTAGGAAACTGACAAGAACAATAGCTCCTCTTCAGTCCAATACACTGTACTTGCTGGGAACAGACGCGAGAGCTATTTGCACTGTGTATGGCAATGGGAGCACAATAGTGACTCTTCTTACCAGAAAACAACTCTTGCTCATAGGACCAGAATCTGCAGGTGATTCAACTCCATTTAGGACTGGGAAACAAACGCTAGCTCGCCTTACAAGAAACATACTCTGCTTTTGAGAAAAGAGCACTCTTCTACTCTACAGTGTTTCCTATAGGGCCAAAACAGTGAGCTTGCTCAGAACAAAAGAACTGTGCTTGCTACACACACGGGCCCTGTCTAGTTCAACTCTGTTTAGGAAACTGACAAGAACAGTAGCTCCTCTTCAGTCAAATACACTGTACTTGATGGGAACCGACGCCAATGCGATTGGCCCTGTTTATGACAATGGGAGCGTAATAGTGACTCTTCTTACCAGAAAACAACTCTTGCTCGTAGGACCAGAAACTGCATGTGATTCAACTCCATTTAGGACTGGGAAACAAACGCTATCTCGCCTTACAAGAACCACACTCTGCTTTTGAGAAAAGAGCACTCTTCTACTCTACTGTGTTTCCCATAGTGCAAGAACAGTGAGCTTGCTCAGAACAAGAGAAATGTGCTTCCTACACACACGGGCCATATCTAGTTCAACGCTGCTTAGGAAACTGACAAGAACAGTAGCTCCTCTTCAGTTAAATACACTGTACTTGCTGGGAACAGACGCGAGAGCTATTTGCACTGTGTATGGCAATGGGAGCGCAATAGTGACTTACCTTACCAGAAAACAACTCTTGCTCGTAGGACCAAAAACTGCATGTGAATCAACTCCATGTAGGACTGGGAAACAAACAGTAACTCGCCTTACAAGAAACACACTCTGCTTTTGATGAAAGAGCACTCTTCTTCTCTACTGTGTTTCCTATGGAACCAGAACAGTGAGCTTGCTCAGAACAAAAGAACTGTGCTTCCTACACACACGGGCCATATCTATTTCACCACTGCTTAGGAAACTGACAAGAACAGTAGCTCCTCTTCAGTCCAATACACTGTACTTGCTGGGAACAGACGCGAGTGCTATTTGCACTGTGTATGGCATTGGGTTCTCAATAGTGACTCTTTTTACCAGAAAATAACTCTTGCTCGTAGGACCAGAAACTGCATGGGATTCAACTCCATGTAGGACTGGGAAACAAACACTAACTCGCCTTAAAAGAAACACACTCTGCTTTTGAGAAATGAGCATTCTTCTACTCTACTGTTTTTCGTATAGGGCCAGAACAGTGAGCTTGCTCAGAACAAAAGAAGTGTGCTTCCGACACACACGTGCCATATCTAGTTCAACTGTGCTTAGGAAACTGACAAGAACAGTAGCTCCTCTTCAGTCTAATACACTGTACTTGCTGGGAACAGACGCGAGAGCTATTTGCACTGTGTATGGCAATGGGAGCGCAATAGTGACTTTCCTTACCATAAAACAACTCTTGATCTTAGGACCAAAAACTGCATGTGATTCAACTCCATTTAGGACTGGGAAACAAACGCTAGCTCGCCTTACAAGAAACACTCTCTGCTTTTGAGAAAAGAGCACTCTTCTACTCCACTGTGTTTCCTATGGTGTCTGAAGCCTGAGCTTGCTCAGACAAAAGAACTGTGCTTCCTACACACAGGGCCATATCTACTTCAACTCTGCTTAGGAAACTGACAAGAACAATAGCTCCTCTTCAGTCCAATACACTGTACTTGCTGGGAACAGACGCGAGAGCTATTTGCACTGTGTATGGCAATGGGAGCACAATAGTGACTCTTCTTACCAGAAAACAACTCTTGCTCATAGGACCAGAATCTGCAGGTGATTCAACTCCATTTAGGACTGGGAAACAAACGCTAGCTCGCCTTACAAGAAACACACTCTGCTTTTGAGAAAAGAGCACTCTTCTACTCTACTGTGTTTCCTATAGGGCCAGAACAGTGAGCTTGCTCAGAACAAAAGAACTGTGCTTGCTACACACACGGGCCCTGTCTAGTTCAACTCTGTTTAGGAAACTGACAAGAACAGTAGCTCCTCTTCAGTCAAATACACTGTACTTGATGGGAACAGACGCGTGTGCAATTTGCACTGTGTATGACAATGGGAGAGCAATAGTGACTTTCCTTACCAGAAAACAACTCTTGCTCGTAGGACCAAAAACTGCATGTGATTCAACTCCATTTAGGACTGGGAAACAAACGCTAGCTCGCCTTACAAGAAACACACTCTGCTTTTGAGAAAAGAGCACTCTTCTACTCTACTGTGTTTCCCATAGTGCAAGAACAGTGAGCTTGCTCAGAACAAAAGAACTGTGCTTCCTACACACACAGGCCATATTTAGTTCAATTCTGCTTAGGAAACTGACAAGAACAGTACAACATCTTCAGTCCAATACACTGTACATGCTGGGAACAGACGCCAATGCAATTGGCCCTGTTTATGACAATGGGAGCGTAATAGTGACTCTTCTTACCAGAAAACAACTCTTGCTTGTAAGACCAGAAACTGCATGTGATTCAACCCCATTTAGGACTGGGAAACAAACGCTATCTCGCCTTACAAGAACCACACTCTGCTTTTGAGAAAAGAAAACTCTTCTACTCTACTGTGTTTCCCGTAGTGCCAGAACAGTGAGCTTGCTCAGAACAAAAGAACTGTGCTTCCTACACACACGTGCCATATTTAGTTCAACTGTGCTTAGGAAACTGACAAGAACAGTAGCTCTTCTTCAGTCCAATACACTGTACTTGCTGGGAACAGACACGAGTGCTATTTGCCCTGTTTATGACAATGGGAGCGCAATAGTGACTCTTCTTACCAGAAAACAACGCTTGCTCGTAGGACCAAAAACTGCATGTGATTCAACTCCATTTAGGACTGGGAAACCAAAGCTAGCTCCCCTTACGAAAAACACTCTGCTTTTGAGAAAAGAACACACTTCTACTCTACTGTTTTTCCTATGGGGTCCGAAGAGTGAGCTTGCTCAGAACAAAAGAACTGTGCTTCCTACACACACAAGCCATATCTAGTTCAACTTTGCTTAGGAAACTGACAAGAACAGTAGCTCCTCTTCAGTCCAATACACTGTACTTGCTGGGAACAGACACGAGAGCTATTTGCACTGTGTATGGCAATGGGAGCGCAATAGTGACTTTCCTTACCAGAAAACAACACTTGCTCGTAGGAACAAAAACTCCATGTGATTCAACTCCATTTAGGATTGGGAAACAAACGTAAGCTCGCCTTACAAGAAATACACACTGCTTTTGAGAAAAGAGCACTCTCCTACTCTACTGTGTTTTCAAAGGTGTCTGAACAGTGAGCTTGCTGAGAACAAAAGAACTGTGCTTCCTACACACACGGGCCATATCTAGTTCAACTCTTCTTAGGAAACTGACAGGAACAGTAGTTCCTCTTCAGTCTAATACACTGTACATGCTGGGAACAGACGCGAGAGCTATTTGCACTGTGTATGGCAAATGGAGCGCAATAGTGACTTTCCTTACCAGAAAACAACTCTTGCTCGTAGGACCAAACACTGCATGTGATTCAACTCAATTTAGGACACGGAAACAAACGCTAGCTCGCCTTACAAGAAACACACTCTGCTTTTGAGAAGAGAGCACTCTTCTACTCTACTGTGTTTCCATTAGTGCCAGAACAGTGAGCTTGCTCAGAACAAAAGAACTGTGCTTCCTATACACAGGGCCATATCTAGTTCAATTCTGCTTAGGAAACTGACAAGAACAGTAGATGCTCTTCAGTCCAATACACTGTACATGCTGGGAACAGACGCCAGTGCTATTTAACCTGTGTATGACAATGGGAGCACAATAGTGACTCATCTTACCAGAAAACATCTCTTGCTCGTAGCACCAGAAACTGCATGTGATTCAGCTCCATTTAGGATTGGGAAACAAATGCTAGCCGCCTTACAACACACACTCTGCTTTTGAGAAAAGAGCACTCTTCTACTCTACGGTGTTTCCTATGGGGTTCGAACAGTGAGCTTGCTCACAACAAAGAACTGTGCTTCCTACACACACGGGTCATATCTAGTTAAACTCTGCTTAGGAAACTGACAAGAACAGTAGCTCCTCTTCAGTCCAATACACTGTTCTTGCTGGGAACACACGCGAGTGCTATAGCCCTGTGTATGGCAATGGGAGCGCAATACTGACTTTCCTTACCAGAAAACAACTCTTGCTCGTAGGACCAAAAACTGCATGTGATTCAACTCCATTTAGGACTGGGAAACAAACGCTAGCTCGCATTACAAGAAACACACTCTGCTTTTAAGAAAAGAGCACTCTTCTGCTTCACTGTGTTTCTCATAGGGTCCGAACAGTGAGCTTGCTCAGAACAAAAGAACTGTGCTTCCTACACACAGGGGCCATATCTAGTTCAACTCTGCTTAGGAAACTGACAAGAACAGTAGCTCCTCTTCAGTCCAATACACTGTACTTGCTGGAAACAGAGGCGAGTGCTATTTGCCCTGTGTATGACAATGGGAGCGCAATAGTGACTCTTCTTACCAGAAAACAACGCTTGCTCGTAGGACCAAAAACTGCATGTGATTCAACTCCATTTAGGACTGGGAAACAAACGCTAGCTCCCCTTTCAAAAAACACTCTGCTTTTGAGAAAAGAACACACTTCTACTCTACTGTTTTTCCTATGGGGTCCGAAGAGTGAGCTTGCTCAGAACAAAAGAACTGTGCTTCCTACACACACGGGCCATATGTAGTTCAACTTTGCTTAGGAAACTGACAAGAACAGTAGCTCCTCTTCAGTCCAATACACTGTACTTGCTGGGAACAGACGCGAGAGCTATTTGCACTGTGTATGGCAATGGGAGCGCAATAGTGACTTTCCTTACCAGAAAACAACTCTTGCTCATAGGAACAAAAACTCCATGTGATTCAACTCCATTTAGGATTGGGAAACAAACGTAAGCTCGCCTTACAAGAAATACACACTGCTTTTGAGAAAAGAGCACTCTCCTACTCTACTGTGTTTTCAAAGTGGTCCGAACAGTGAGCTTGCTCAGAACAAAAGAACTGTGCTTCCGACACACACGGGTCATATCTAGTTCAACTCTGCTTAGGAAACTGACAGGAACAGTAGTTCCTCTTCAGTCCAATACACTGTACATGCTGGGAACAGACGCGAGAGCTATTTGCACTGTGTATGGCAATGGGAGCGCAATAGTGACTTTCCTTACCAGAAAACAACTCTTGCTCGTAGGACCAAAAACTGCATGTGATTCAACTCCATTTAGGACTGGGAAACAAACGCTAGCTCGCCTTACAAGAAACACACTCTGCTTTTGAGAAGAGAGCACTCTTCTACTCTACTGTGTTTCAATTAGTGCCAGAACAGTGAGCTTGCTCAGAACAAAAGAACTGTGCTTCCTACACACAGGGCCATATCTAGTTAAATTCTGCTTAGGAACCTGACAAGAACAGTAGATGCTCTTCAGTCCAGTACACTGTACATGCTGGGAACAGACGCCAGTGCTATTTAACCTGTGTATGACAATGGGAGCGCAAGAGTGACTCATCTTACCAGAAAACATCTCTTGCTCGTAGGACCAGAAACTGCATGTGATTCAGCTCCATTTAGGATTGGGAAACAAACGCTAGCCGCCTTACAATACACACTCTGCTTTTGAGAAAAGAGCACTCTTCTACTCTACGGTGTTTCCTATGGGGTCCGAACAGTGAGCTTGCTCACAACAAAGAACTGTGCTTCCTACACACATGGGTCATATCTAGTTAAACTCTGCTTAGGAAACTGACAAGAACACTAGCTCCTCTTCAGTCCAATACACTGTTCTTGCTGGGAACACACGCGAGTGCTATAGCCCTGTGTATGGCAATGGGAGCGCAATACTGACTTTCCTTACCAGAAAACAACTCTTGCTCGTAGGACCAAAAACTGCATGTGATTCAACTCCATTTAGGACTGGGAAACAAACGCTAGCTCGCCTTACAAGAAACACACTCTGCTTTTAAGAAAAGAGCACTCTTCTGCTTCACTGTGTTTCTCATAGGGTCCGAACAGTGAGCTTGCTCAGAACAAAAGAACTGTGCTTCCTACACACAGGGGCCATATCTAGTTCAACTCTGCTTAGGAAACTGACAAGAACAGTAGCTCCTCTTCAGTCCAATACACTGTACTTGCTGGGAACTGACACGAGTGCTATTTGCCCTGTGTATGAAAATGGGAGCGCAATAGTGACTCTTCTTAAGAGAAAACAACTCTTGCTCGTAGGAACAGAAACTGCATGGGATTCAACTCCATTTAGGACTGGGAAACAAACGCTAGCTCACCTTACAAGAAACACACTCTACTTTTGAGAAGAGAGCACTCTTCTACTCTACTGTGTTTCCCATAGTGCCAGAACAGTGAGCTTGCTCAGAATGAAAGAACTGTGCTTCCTAAACACACGGCCATATCTAGTTCAATTCTGCTTAGGAAACTGACAAGAACAGTAGATCCTCTTCAATCCAGTACAATGTACTTGCTGGGAACAGACGCCAGTGCTATTTGCCCTGTGTATGAGAATGGGAGCGCAATAGTGACTCATCTTCCCAGAAAACAACTCTTGCTCATAGGACCAGAATCTGCATGTGATTCAACTCCAATTAGGACTGGGAAACAAACACTAGCTTGCCTTACAAGAAACACACCCTGATTTTGAGAAAAGAGCACTCTTCTACTCTACTGTTTTTCCTATGGGGCCCGAACAGTAAGCTTGCTCAGAACAAAAGAACTGTGCTTCCTACACACACGGGCCATATCTAGTTCAATTCTGCTTAGAAAACTGACAAGAACAGTAGCTCCTCTTCAGTCCAATACACTGTACTTGCTGTAAACAGACGCGAGTGCTATTTGCACTGTGCATGGCATTGGGTACTCAATAGTGACTCTTTTTACCAGAAAATAATTCTTGCTCGCAGGACCAGAAACTGCATGGGATTCAACTCCACATAGGACTTGGAAACAAACACTCACTCGCCTTAAAAGAAACACACTCTGCTTTTGAGAAATGAGTATTTCTACTCTACTGTTTTACGTATAGGGCCAGAACAGAGAGCTTAGTCAGAACAAAAGAACAGTTCTTCCTACACACACGGGCCATATCTGGTTCAACTCTGCTTAGGAAACTGACAAGAACAGTAGATCCTCTTCAGTCCAATACACTGTACGTGCTGGGAACAGACGCCAGTGCTATTTGCCCTGTGTATGACAATGGGAGCGCAATAGTGACTCATCTTACCAGAAAACACCTCTTGCTCATAGGACCAGAAACTGCATGTGATTCAACACCATTTAGGACTGGGAAACAAACGCTAGCTCACCTTACAAGAAACACACTCTGCTTTTGAGAAAGGAGCACTCTTCTACTCTAGTGTGTTTCCTATGGGGTCCGAACAGTGAGCTTGCTAAGAACAAAAGAATTGTGCTTCCTACACACACGGGCCATATATAGTTCAATTCTGCTTAGGAAACTGACAAGAACAGTAGCTCCTCTTCAGTCCAATACACTGTACTTGCTGGGAACAGACGACAGTGCTATTTGCACTGTGTATGGCAATGGGAGCGCAATAGTGACTCTTTTTACCAGAAAATAACTCTTGCTCATAGGACCAGAAACTGCATGGGATCCAACTCCCTGTAGGACTGGGAAACAAACAGTAACTCGCCTTACAAGAAACACACTCTGCTTTTGAGAAAAGAGCACTCTTCTACTCTACGGTGATTCCTATGGAACCAGAACAGTGAGCTTGCTCAGAACAAAAGAACTGTGCTTCCTACACACACGGGCCATATCTAGTTCAACACTGCTTAGGAAACTGACAAGAACAGTAGCTCCTCTTCAGTCCAATACACTGTACTTGCTGGGAAAAGACGCGAGTGCTATTTGCACTGTGTATGGCAATGGGTTCTCAATAGTGACTCTATTTACCAGAAAATAACTCTTGCTCGTAGGACCAGAAACTGCATGGGATTCAACTCCATGTAGGACTGGGAAACAAACACTAACTCGCCTTAAAAGAAACACACTCTGCTTTTGAGAAATGAGCATTCTTCTACTCTACTGTTTTTCGTATAGGGCAAGAACAGTGAGCTTGTCAAGAACAAAAGAACTGTGCTTCCTACACACACGTGCCATATCTAGTTCAACTGTGCTTAGGAAACTGACAAGAACAGTAGCTCCTCTTCAGTCCAATACACTGTTCTTGCTGGGAACACACGCGAGTGCTATAGCCCTGTGTATGGCAATGGGAGCGCAATACTGACTTTCCTTACCAGAAAACAACTCTTGCTCGTAGGACCAAAAACTGCATGTGATTCAACTCCATTTAGGACTGGGAAACAAACGCTAGCTCGCCTTACAAGAAACACACTCTGCTTTTAGAAAAGAGCACTCTTCTGCTTCACTGTGTTTCTCATAGTGTCCGAACAGTAAGCTTGCTCAGAACAAAAGAACTGTGCTTCCTACACACAGGGGCCATATCTAGTTCAACTCTGCTTAGGAAACTGACAAGAACAGTAGCTCCTCTTCAGTCCAATACACTGTACTTGCTGGAAACAGACGCGAGTGCTATTTGCCCTGTGTATGACAATGGGAGCGCAATAGTGACTCTTCTTAAGAGAAAACAACTCTTGCTCGTAGGACCAGAAACTGCATGGGATTCAACTCCATTTAGGACTGGGAAACAAACGCTAGCTCACCTTACAAGAAACACACTCTACTTTTGAGAAGAGAGCACTCTTCTACTCTACTGTGTTTCCATAGTGCCAGAACAGTGAGCTTGCTCAGAATGAAAGAACTGTGCTTCCTAAACACACGGCCATATCTAGTTCAATTCTGCTTAGGAAACTGACAAGAACAGTAGATCCTCTTCAATCCAGTACAATGGACTTGCTGGGAACAGACGCCAGTGCTATTTGCCCTGTGTATGACAATGGGAGCGCAATAGTGACTCATCTTACTAGAAAACAACTCTTGCTCATAGGACCAGAATCTGCATGTGATTCAACTCCATTTAGGACTGGGAAACAAACACTAGCTTGCCTTACAAGAAACACACCCTGATTTTGAGAAAAGAGCACTCTTCTACTCTACTGATTTTCCTATGGGGCCCGAACAGTAAGCTTGCTCAGAACAAAAGAACTGTGCTTCCTACACACACGGGCCATATCTAGTTCAATTCTGCTGAGAAAACTGACAAGAACAGTAGCTCCTCTTCAGTCCAATACACTGTACTTGCTGTAAAAAGACGCGAGTGCTATTTGCACTGTGCATTGCAATGGGTACTCAATAGTGACTCTTTTTACCAGAAAATAACTCTTGCTCATAGGACCAGAAACTGCATGGGATCCAACTCCATGTAGGACTGGGAAACAAACGCTAGCTCGCCTTACAAGAAATACACACTGCTTTTGAGAAAAGAGCACTCTCCTACTCTACTGTGTTTTCAATGGGGTCCGAACAGTGAGCTTGCTCAGAAGAAAAGAACTGTGCTTCCTACACACACGGGCCATATCTAGTTCAACTCTGCTTAGGAAACTGACAGGAACAGTAGTTCCACTTCAGTCCAATACACTGTACATGCTGGGAACAGACGCCAGTGCTATTTGCCCTGTGTATGACAATGGGAGCGCAATAGTGACTTTCCTTACCAGAAAACAACTCTTGCTCATAGGAACAAAAACTGCATGTGATTCAACTCCATTTAGTATTGGGAAACAAACACTAGCTCGCCTTACAAGAAATACACACTGCTTTTGAGAAAAGAGCACTCTCCTACTCTACTGTGTTTTCAATGGGGTCCGAACAGTGAGCTTGCTCAGAACAAAAGAACTGTGCTTCCTACAAACACGGGCCATATCTAGTTCAACTCTGCTTCGGAAACTGACAGGAACAGTAGCTCCTCTTCAGTCCAATACACTGTACATGCTGGGAACAGACGCCAGTGCTATTTGCCCTGTGTATGACAATGGGAGCTCAATAGTGACTCTTCTTACCATAAAACAACTCTTGTTGTAGGACCAGAGACTGCATGTGATTCAACTCCATTTATGTCTGGATATCAAAAGCTAGCTCACCTTACAAAAACACACTCTGCTTCTGAGAAAAGAGCACTCTTCTGCTCTACTGTGTTTCCTATGGGGTCCGAACAGTGAGCTTGCTCAGAACAAAAGAACTGTGCTTCCTACACACACGGGCCATATCTAGTTCAACTCTGCTTAGGAAACTGACAAGAACGGTAGCTCCTCATCAGTCCAATACACTGTACTTGTTGGGAACAGACGACAGTGCTATTTGAACTGTGTGTGGCAATGGGAGCACAATAGTGACGCTTTTTACCAGAAAATAACTCTTGCTCGTAGGACGAGAAACTGCATGGGATCCAACTCCATGTAGGACTGAGAAACAAACAGTAACTCGCCTTACAAAATACACAGTCTGCTTTTGAGAAAAGAGCACTCTTCTACTCTACTGTGTTTCCTATGGAACCAGAACAGTGAGCTTGCTCAGAACAAAAGAACTGTGCTTTCTACACACACGAGCCATATCTAGTTCAATTCTGCTTAGGAAACTGACAAGAACAGCAGCTCCTCTTCAGTCCAATACACTGTACTTACTGGGAACAGACGACAGTGCCATTTGAACTGTGTATGGCAATGGGAGCGCAATAGTGACGCTTTTTACCAGAAAATAACTCTTGCTCGTAGGACCAGAAACTGAATGGGATCCAACTCCATGTAGGACTGGGAAACAAACAGTAACTCGCCTTACAATAAACACAGTCTGCTTTTGAGAAAAGAGCACTCTTCTACTCTACTGTGTTTCCTATGGAACCAGAACAGTGAGCTTGCTCAGAACAAAAGAACTGTGCTTCCTACACACATGGGCCATATCTATTTCAACACTGCTTAGGAAACTGACAAGAACAGTAGCTCCTCTTCAGTCCAATACACTCTACTTTCTGGAAACAGACGCCAGTGCTATTTGCAATGTGTATGGCAATGGGTTCTCAATAGTGACTCTTTTTACCGGAAAATAACTCTTGCTCGTAGGATCAGAAACTATATGGGATTCAACTCCATGTAGGACTGGGAAACAAACACTAACTCGCCTTAAAAGAAACACACTCTGCTTTTGAGAAATGAGCATTCTTCTACTCTACTGTTTTTCGTATAGGGCCAGAACAGTGAGCTTGCTCAGAACAAAAGAAGTGTGCTTCCGACACACACGTGCCATATCTAGTTCAACTGTTCTTAGGAAACTGACAAGAACAGTAGCTCTTCTTCAGTCCAATACACTGCACTTGCTGGGAACAGACACGAGTGCTATTTGCCCTGTGTATGACAATGGGAGCGCAATAGTGACTCTTCTTACCAGAAAACAACTCTTGCTCGTAGGACCAGAAACTGCATGTGATTCAACTCCATTTAGGACTGGGAAACAAACGCTAGCTCGCCTTACAAGAAACACACTCTGCTTTTGAGAAAAGAGCACTCTTCTGCTTCACTGTGTTTCTCATGGCGTCTGAACAGTGAGCTTGCTCAGAACAAAAGAACTGTGCTTCCTACACACACGGGGCATATTTGGTTCAACTCTGCTTAGGAAACTGACAAGAACAGTAGATCCTCTTCAGTCCAATACACTGTACATGCTGGGAACAGACGCCAGTGCTATTTGCCCTGTGTATGACAATGGAAGCACAATAGTGACTCTTCTTACCAGAAAACAACTCTTGTCGTAGGACCAGAAACTGCATGTGATTCAACTCCATTTAGGACTGGGAAACAAACGCTAGCTCGCCTTAGAAGAAACACACTCTGCTTTTGAGAAAAGAGCACACTTCTACTCTACTGTGTTTCATTTGGGGTCCGAACAGTGAGCTTGCTCAGAACAAAGAACTGTGCTTTCCACACACTCGGTCTATATCTAGTTCAACACTGCTTAGGAAACTGACAAGAACAGTAGCTCCTCTTAAGTCCAATACACTGTACTTCTGGGAAAAGACGCGAGTGCTATTTGCACTGTGTATGGCAATGGGAGCGCAATAGTGACTCTTTTTTACCAGAAAATAACTCTTGCTCGTAGGACCAGAAACTGCATGGGATTCAACTCCATGTAGGACTGGGAAACAAACACTAACTCGCCTTAAAAGAAACAAACTCTGCTTTTGAGAAATGAGCATTCTTCTACTCTACTGTTTTTCGTATAGGGCCAGAACAGTGAGCTTGCTCAGAACAAAAGAACTGTGCTTCCTACACACACGTGCCATATCTAGTTCAACTGTGCATAGGAAACTGACAAGAACAGTAGCTCTTTTTCAGTCCAATACACTGTACTTGCTGGGAACAGATGCGAGTGCTATTTGCCCTGTGTATGACAATGGGAGCGCTATAGTGACTTTCCTTACCAGAAAACAACTCTTGCTTGTAGGACCAAAAACTGCATGTGATTCAACTCCATTTAGGACTGGGAAACAAACGCTAGCTCGCCTTACAAGAAATACACTCTGCTTTTAAGAAAAGAGCACACTTCTGCTTCACTGTGTTTCTCATAGGGTCCGAACAGTGAGCTTGCTCAGAACAAAAGAACTGTGCTTCCTACACACAGGGGCCATATCTAGTTCAACTCTGCTTAGGAAACTGACAAGAACAGTAGTTCCTCTTCATTCCAATACACTGTACTGGCTGGGAACAGACACGAGTGCTATTATCCCTGTGTATGACAATGGGAGCGCAATAGTGACTCTTCTTAAGAGAAAACAACTCTTGTCGTAGGACCAGAACTGCATGTGATTCAACTCCATGTAGGATGGGAAACAAACAGTAACTCGCCTTACAAGAAACACACTCTGCTTTTGAGAAAAGAGCACTCTTCTACTCTACAGTGTTTCCTATGGAACCAGAACAGTGAGCTTGCTCAGAACAAAAGAACTGTGCTTCCTACACACACGGGCCATATCTATTTCAACACTGCTTAGGAAACTGACAAGAACAGTAGCTCCTCTTCAGTCCAAAACACTGTACTTGCTGGGAACAGACGCGAGTGCTATTTGCACTGTGTATGGCAATGGGTTCTCAATAGTGACTCTTTTTACCCAAAAATAACTCTTGCTTGTAGGACCAGAAACTGCATGGGATTCAACTCCATGTAGGACTGGGAAACAAACACTAACTCGCCTTAAAAGAAACACACTCTGCTTTTGAGAAATGAGCATTCTTCTACTCTACTGTTTTTCGTATAGGGCCAGAACAGTGAGCTTGCTCAGAACAAAAGAACTGTGCTTCCTACACACACGGGCCATATCTAGTTCAACTGTGCTTAGGAAACTGACAAGAACAGTAGCTCTTCTTCAGTCCAATACACTGTACTTCCTGGGAACAGACACGAGTGCTATTTGCCCTGTGTATAACAATGGGAGCGCAATAGTGACTCTTCTTACCAGAAAACAACTCTTGCTCGTAGGACCAGAAACTGCATGTGATTCAACTCCATTTAGGACTGGGAACCAAACGCTAGCTCGCCTTACAAGAAACACACTCTGCTTTTGAGAAAAGAGCACTCTTCTGCTTCACTGTGTTTCTCATGGCGTCTGAACAGTGAACTTGCTCAGAACAAAAGAACTGTGCTTCCTACACACACGGGGCATATCTGGTTCAACTCTGCTTAGGAAACTGACAAGAACAGTAGATCCTCTTCAGTCCAATACACTGTACATGCTGGGAACAGACGCCAGTGCTATTTGCCCTGTGTATAAAAATGGAAGCACAATAGTGACACTTCTTACCAGAAAACAACTCTTGTCGTAGGACCAGAAACTCCATGTGATTCAACTCCATTTAGGACTGGGAAACAAACGCTAGCTCGCCTTACAAGAAACACACTCTGCTTTTGAGAAAAGAGCACTCTTCTACTCTACTGTGTTTCCTATGGAACCAGAACAGTGAGCTTGTTCAGAACAAAAGAACTGTGCTTCCTACACACAGGGGCCATATCTAGTTCAACACTGCTTAGGAAACTGACAAGAACAGTAGCTCCTCTTCAGTCCAATACACTGTACTTGCTGTAAAAAGACGCGAGTGCTATTTGCACCTTGTATGGCAATGGGTTCTCAATAGTGACTCTTTTTTACCAGAAAACAACTCTTGCTCGTAGGACCAGAAACTGCATGGGATTCAACTCCATGTAGGACTGGGAAACAAACACTAACTCGCCTTAAAAGAAACACACTCTGCTTTTGAGAAATGAGCATTCTTCTACTCTACTGTTTTTCATATAGGGCCAGAACAGTGCCTTTGCTCCGAACTAAAGAACTGTGCTTCCGACACACACGTGCCATATCTAGTTCAACTGTGCTTAGGAAACTGACAAGAACAGTAGCTCTTCTTCAGTCCAATACACTGTACTTGCTGGGAACAGACTCGAGTGCTATTAGCCCTGTGTATGACAATGGGAGCGCAATAGTGACTCATCTTACCAGAAAACAACTCTTGTCGTAGGACCAGAACTGCATGTGATTCAACTCCATGTAGGACTGGGAAACAAACAGTAACTCGCGTTACAAGAAACACACTCTGCTTTTGATAAAAGAGCTCTCTTCTTCTCTAATGTGTTTCCTATGGAACCAGAACAGTGAGCTTGCTCAGAACAAAAGAACTGTGCTTCCTACACACACGGGCCATATCTAGTTCAACACTGCTTAGGAAACTGACAAGAACAGTAGTTCCTCTTCAGTCCAATACACTGTACTTGCTGGGAACAGACGCGAGTGCTATTTGCACTGTATATGGCAATGGGTTCTCAATAGTGACTCTTTTTACCAGAAAATAACTCTTGCTCGTAGGACCAGAAACTGCATGGAATTCAACTCCATGTAGGACTGCGAAACAAACACTAACTTTAATTAAAAGAAACACACTCTGCTTTTGAGAAATGAGCATTCTTCTACTCTACTGTTTTTCGTATAGGGCCAGAACAGTGAGCTTGCTCAGAACAAAAGAACTGTGCTTCCGACACACACGTGCCATATCTAGTTCAACTGTGCTTAGGAAACTGACAAGAACAGTAGCTCCTCTTCAGTCAAATACACTGTACTTGATGGGAACCGACGCCAATGCGATTGGCCCTGTTTATGACAATGGGAGCGCAATAGTGACTCTTATTAAGAGAAAACAACTCTTGTCGTAGGACCAGAACTGCATGTGATTCAACTCCATGTAGGATGGGAAACAAACAGTAACTCGCCTTACAAGAAACACACTCTGCTTTTGAGAAAAGAGCACTCTTCTACTCTACAGTGTTTCCTATGGAACCAGAACAGTGAGCTTGCTCAGAACAAAAGAACTGTGCTTCCTACACACACGGGCCATATCTATTTCAACACTGCTTAGGAAACTGACAAGAACAGTAGCTCCTCTTCAGTCCAAAACACTGTACTTGCTGGGAACAGACGCGAGTGCTATTTGCACTGTGTATGGCAATGGGTTCTCAATAGTGACTCTTTTTACCCAAAAATAACTCTTGCTTGTAGGACCAGAAACTGCATGGGATTCAACTCCATGTAGGACTGGGAAACAAACACTAACTCGCCTTAAAAGAAACACACTCTGCTTTTGAGAAATGAGCATTCTTCTACTCTACTGTGTTTCATTTGGGGTCCGAACAGTGAGCTTGCTCAGAACAAAGAACTGTGCTTTCCACACACTCGGTCTATATCTAGTTCAACACTGCTTAGGAAACTGACAAGAACAGTAGCTCCTCTTAAGTCCAATACACTGTACTTCTGGGAAAAGACGCGAGTGCTATTTGCACTGTGTATGGCAATGGGAGCGCAATAGTGACTCTTTTTTACCAGAAAATAACTCTTGCTCGTAGGACCAGAAACTGCATGGGATTCAACTCCATGTAGGACTGGGAAACAAACACTAACTCGCCTTAAAAGAAACAAACTCTGCTTTTGAGAAATGAGCATTCTTCTACTCTACTGTTTTTCGTATAGGGCCAGAACAGTGAGCTTGCTCAGAACAAAAGAACTGTGCTTCCTACACACACGTGCCATATCTAGTTCAACTGTGCATAGGAAACTGACAAGAACAGTAGCTCTTTTTCAGTCCAATACACTGTACTTGCTGGGAACAGATGCGAGTGCTATTTGCCCTGTGTATGACAATGGGAGCGCTATAGTGACTTTCCTTACCAGAAAACAACTCTTGCTTGTAGGACCAAAAACTGCATGTGATTCAACTCCATTTAGGACTGGGAAACAAACGCTAGCTCGCCTTACAAGAAACACACTCTGCTTTTAAGAAAAGAGCACACTTCTGCTTCACTGTGTTTCTCATAGGGTCCGAACAGTGAGCTTGCTCAGAACAAAAGAACTGTGCTTCCTACACACAGGGGCCATATCTAGTTCAACTCTGCTTAGGAAACTGACAAGAACAGTAGTTCCTCTTCATTCCAATACACTGTACTGGCTGGGAACAGACACGAGTGCTATTATCCCTGTGTATGACAATGGGAGCGCAATAGTGACTCTTCTTAAGAGAAAACATCTCTTGTCGTAGGACCAAAACTGCATGTGATTCAACTCCATGTAGGATGGGAAACAAACAGTAACTCGCCTTACAAGAAACACACTCTGCTTTTGAGAAAAGAGCACTCTTCTACTCTACAGTGTTTCCTATGGAACCAGAACAGTGAGCTTGCTCAGAACAAAAGAACTGTGCTTCCTACACACACGGGCCATATCTATTTCAACACTGCTTAGGAAACTGACAAGAACAGTAGCTCCTCTTCAGTCCAAAACACTGTACTTGCTGGGAACAGACGCGAGTGCTATTTGCACTGTGTATGGCAATGGGTTCTCAATAGTGACTCTTTTTACCCAAAAATAACTCTTGCTTGTAGGACCAGAAACTGCATGGGATTCAACTCCATGTAGGACTGGGAAACAAACACTAACTCGCCTTAAAAGAAACACACTCTGCTTTTGAGAAATGAGCATTCTTCTACTCTACTGTTTTTCGTATAGGGCCAGAACAGTGAGCTTGCTCAGAACAAAAGAACTGTGCTTCCTACACACACGGGCCATATCTAGTTCAACTGTGCTTAGGAAACTGACAAGAACAGTAGCTCTTCTTCAGTCCAATACACTGTACTTCCTGGGAACAGACACGAGTGCTATTTGCCCTGTGTATAACAATGGGAGCGCAATAGTGACTCTTCTTACCAGAAAACAACTCTTGCTCGTAGGACCAGAAACTGCATGTGATTCAACTCCATTTAGGACTGGGAACCAAACGCTAGCTCGCCTTACAAGAAACACACTCTGCTTTTGAGAAAAGAGCACTCTTCTGCTTCACTGTGTTTCTCATGGCGTCTGAACAGTGAACTTGCTCAGAACAAAAGAACTGTGCTTCCTACACACACGTGGCATATCTGGTTCAACTCTGCTTAGGAAACTGACAAGAACAGTAGATCCTCTTCAGTCCAATACACTGTACATGCTGGGAACAGACGCCAGTGCTATTTGCCCTGTGTATAAAAATGGAAGCACAATAGTGACACTTCTTACCAGAAAACAACTCTTGTCGTAGGACCAGAAACTCCATGTGATTCAACTCCATTTAGGACTGGGAAACAAACGCTAGCTCGCCTTACAAGAAACACACTCTGCTTTTGAGAAAAGAGCACTCTTCTACTCTACTGTGTTTCCTATGGAACCAGAACAGTGAGCTTGTTCAGAACAAAAGAACTGTGCTTCCTACACACACGGGCCATATCTATTTCAACACTGCTTAGGAAACTGACAAGAACAGTAGCTCCTCTTCAGTCCAATACACTGTACTTGCTGGGAACAGACGCGAGTGCTATTTGCACCTTGTATGGCAATGGGTTCTCAATAGAGACTCTTTTTTACCAGAAAACAACTCTTGCTCGTAGGACCAAAAACTGCATGGGATTCAACTCCATGTAGGACTGGGAAACAAACACTAACTCGCCTTAAAAGAAACACACTCTGCTTTTGAGAAATGAGCATTCTTCTACTCTACTGTTTTTCATATAGGGCCAGAACAGTGCCTTTGCTCCGAACAAAAGAACTGTGCTTCCGACACACACGTGCCATATCTAGTTCAACTGTGCTTAGGAAACTGACAAGAACAGTAGCTCTTCTTCAGTCCAATACACTGTACTTGCTGGGAACAGACTCAGGTGCTATTAGCCCTGTGAATGACAATGGGAGCGCAATAGTGACTCATCTTACCAGAAAACAACTCTTGTCGTAGGACCAGAACTGCATGTGATTCAACTCCATGTAGGACTGGGAAACAAACAGTAACTCGCGTTACAAGAAACACACTCTGCTTTTGATAAAAGAGCTCTCTTCTTCTATAATGTGTTTCCTATGGAACCAGAACAGTGAGCTTGCTCAGAACAAAAGAACTGTGCTTCCTACACACACGGGCCATATCTAGTTCAACACTGCTTAGGAAACTGACAAGAACAGTAGTTCCTCTTCAGTCCAATACACTGTACTTGCTGGGAACAGACGCGAGTGCTATTTGCACTGTATATGGCAATGGGTTCTCAATAGTGACTCTTTTTACCAGAAAATAACTCTTGCTCGTAGGACCAGAAACTGCATGGAATTCAACTCCATGTAGGACTGCGAAACAAACACTAACTTTAATTAAAAGAAACACACTCTGCTTTTGAGAAATGAGCATTCTTCTACTCTACTGTTTTTCGTATAGGGCCAGAACAGTGAGCTTGCTCAGAACAAAAGAACTGTGCTTCCGACACACACGTGCCATATCTAGTTCAACTGTGCTTAGGAAACTGACAAGAACAGTAGCTCCTCTTCAGTCAAATACACTGTACTTGATGGGAACCGACGCCAATGCGATTGGCCCTGTTTATGACAATGGGAGCGTAATAGTGACTCTTCTTACCAGAAAACAACTCTTGCTCGTAGGACCAGAAACTGCATGTGATTCAACTCCATTTAATACTGGGAAACAAACGCTATCTCGCCTTACAAGAACCACACTCTGCTTTTGAGAAAAGAGCACTCTTCTACTCTACTGTGTTTCCCATAGTGCAAGAACAGTGAGCTTGCTCAGAACAAGAGAAATGTGCTTCCTACACACACGGGCCATATCTAGTTCAACGCTGCTTAGGAAACTGACAAGAACAGTAGGCTCCTCTTCAGTTAAATACACTGTACTTGCTAGGAACAGACGCGAGAGCTATTTGTACTGTGTATGGCAATGGGAGCGCAATAGTGACTTACCTTACCAGAAAACAACTCTTGCTCGTAGGACCAAAAACTGCATGTGAATCAACTCCATGTAGGACTGGGAAACAAACAGTAACTCGCCTTACAAGAAACACACTCTGCTTTTGATGAAAGAGCACTCTTCTTCTCTACTGTGTTTCCTATGGAACCAGAACAGTGAGCTTGCTCAGAACAAAAGAACTGTGCTTCCTACACACACGGGCCTTATCTATTTCAACACTGCTTAGGAAACTGACAAGAACAGTAGCTCCTCTTCAGTCCAATACACTGTACTTGCTGGGAACAGACGCGAGTGCTATTTGCACTGTGTATGGCATTGGGTTCTCAATAGTGACTCTTTTTACCAGAAAATAACTCTTGCTCGTAGGACCAGAAACTGCATGGGATTCAACTCCATGTAGGACTGGGAAACAAACACTAACTCGCCTTAAAAGAAACACACTCTGTTTTTGAGAAATGAGCATTCTTCTACTCTACTGTTTTTCGTATAGGGCCAGAACAGTGAGCTTGCTCAGAACAAAAGAACTGTGCTTCCGACACACACGTGCCATATCTAGTTCAACTGTACTTAGGAAACTGACAAGAACAGTAGCTCCTCTTCAGTCTAATACACTGTACTTGCTGGGAACAGACGCGAGAGCTATTTGCACTGTGTATGGCAATGGGAGCGCAATAGTGACTTTCCTTACCATAAAACAACTCTTGATCGTAGGACCAAAAACTGCATGTGATTCAACTCCAGTTAGGACTGGGAAACAAACGCTAGCTCGCCTTACAAGAAACACTCTCTGCTTTTGAGAAAAGAGCACTCTTCTACTCCACTGTGTTTCCTATGGTGTCTGAAGCCTGAGCTTGCTCAGACAAAAGAACTGTGCTTCCTACACACAGGGCCATATCTACTTCAACTCTGCTTAGGAAACTGAGAAGAACAATAGCTCCTCTTCAGTCCAATACACTGTACTTGCTGGGAACAGACGCGAGAGCTATTTGCACTGTGTATGGCAATGGGAGCACAATAGTGACTCTTCTTACCAGAAAACAACTCTTGCTCATAGGACCAGAATCTGCAGGTGATTCAACTCCATTTAGGACTGGGAAACAAACGCTAGCTCCCCTTACAAGAAACACACTCTGCTTTTGAGAAAAGAGCACTCTTCTACTCTACTGTGTTTCCTGTAGGGCCAGAACAGTGAGCTTGCTCAGAACAAAAGAACTGTGCTTGCTACACACACGGACCCTGTCTAGTTCAACTCTGTTTAGGAAACTGACAAGAACAGTAGCTCCTCTTCAGTCAAATACACTGTACTTGATGGGAACAGACGCGTGTGCAATTTGCACTGTGTATGACAATGGGAGCGCAATAGTGACTTTCCTTACCAGAAAACAACTCTTGCTCGTAGGACCAAAAACTGCATGTGATTCAACTCCATTTAGGACTGGGAAACAAACGCTAGCTCGCCTTACAAGAAACACACTCTGCTTTTGAGAAAAGAGCACTCTTCTACTCTACTGTGTTTCCCATAGTGCAAGAACAGTGAGCTTGCTCAGAACAAAAGAACTGTGCTTCCTACACACACGGGCCATATTTAGTTCAATTCTGCTTAGGAAACTGACAAGAACAGTACAACGTCTTCTGTCCAATACACTGTACATGCTGGGAACAGACGCCAATGCGATTGGCCCTGTTTATGACAATGGGAGCATAATAGTGACTCTTCTTACCAGAAAACAACTCTTGCTTGTAGGTCCAGAAACTGCATGTGATTCAACTCCATTTAGGACTGGGAAACAAACGCTATCTCGCCTTACAAGAACCACAGTCTGCTTTTGAGAAAAGAGCACTCTTCTACTCTACTGTGTTTCCCATAGTGCCAGAACAGTGAGCTTGCTCAGAACAAGAGAAATGTGCTTCCTACACACACGGGCCATATCTAGTTCAACTCTGCTTAGGAAACTGACAAGAACAGTAGCTCCTCTTCAGTTAAATACACTGTACTTGCTAGGAACAGACGCGAGAGCTATTTGCACTGTGTATGGCAATGGGAGCGCAATAGTTACTTTCCTTACCAGAAAACAACTCTTTTCGTAGGACCAAAAGCTGAATGTGATTCAACTCCATTTAGGACTGGGAAACAAACGCTAGCTCGCCTTACAAGAAACACACTCTGCTTTTGAGAAAAGAGCACTCTTCTACTCTACTGTGTTTCCCATAGTGCCTGAACAGTGAGCTTGCTCAGAACAAAAGAACTGTGCTTCCTACACACACGTGCCATATGTAGTTCAACACTGCTTAGGAAACTGACAAGAACAGTAGCTCCTCTTCAGTCCAATACACTGTACTTGCTGGGAACAGACGCGAGTGCTATTTGCACTGTGTATGGCAATGGGTTCTCAATAGTGACTCTTTTTACCAGAAAATAACTCTTGCTCGTAGGACCAGAAACTGCATGGGATTCAACTCCATGTAGGACTGGGAAACAAACACTAACTCGCCTTAAAAGAAACACTCTGCTTTTGAGAAATGAGCATTCTTCTACTCTACTGTTTTTCGTATAGGGCAAGAACAGTGAGCTTGTTCAGAACAAAAGAACTGTGCTTCCTACACACACGTGCCATATCTAGTTCAACTGTGCTTAGGAAACTGACAAGAACAGTACTCCTCTTCAGTCCAATACACTGTAGTTGCTGGAAACAGACTCCAGTGCTATTTGCACTGTGTATGGCAATGGGAGCACAATAGTGTCTTTCCTTACCAGAAAACAACTCTTGCTCGTAGGACCAAAAACTGCATGTGATTCAACTACATTTAGGACTGGCAAAGAAACGCTAGCTCGCCTTACAAGAAACACACTCTGCTTTTGAGAAAAGAGCACTGTTCTACTCTACTGTGTTTCCTATAGGGCCAGAACAGTGAGCTTGCTCAGAACAAAAAAACTGTGCTTCATACACATACGGGCCATATTTAGTTCAATTCTGCTTAGGAAACTGACAAGAACAGTATATCCTCTTCAGTCCAATACACTGTACATGCTGGGAACAGACGCCAGTGCTATTTAACCTGTGTATGACAATGGGAGCACAATAGTGACTCATCTTACCAGAAAACATCTCTTGCTCGTAGGACCAGAAACTGCATGTGATTCAGCTCCATTTAGGATTGGGAAACAAACGCTAGCCGCCTTACAACACACACTCTGCTTTTGAGAAAAGAGCACTCTTCTACTCTACGGTGTTTCCTATGGGGTCCGAACAGTGAGCTTGCTCACAACAAAGAACTGTGCTTCCTACAAACACGGGTCATATCTAGTTAAACTCTGCTTAGGAAACTGACAAGAACAGTAGCTCCTCTTCAGTCCAATACACTGTACTTGCTGGAAACAGACGCGAGTGCTATTTGCCCTGTGTATGACAATGGGAGCGCAATAGTGACTCTTCTTACCAGAAAACAACGCTTGCTCGTAGGACCAAAAACTGCATGTGATTCAACTCCATTTAGGACTGGGAAACAAACGCTAGCTCCCCTTACAAAAAACACTCTGCTTTTGAGAAAAGAACACACTTCTACTCTACTGTTTTTCCTATGGGGTCCGAAGAGTGAGCTTGCTCAGAACAAAAGAACTGTGCTTCCTACACACACGGGCCATATCTAGTTCAACTTTGCTTAGGAAACTGACAAGAACAGTAGCTCCTCTTCAGTCCAATACACTGTACATGCTGGGAACAGACGCGAGATCTATTTGCACTGTGTATGGCAATGGGAGCGCAATAGTGACTTTCCTTACCAGAAAACAACTCTTGCTCGTAGGAACAAAAACTTCATGTGATTCAACTCCATTTAGGATTGGGAAACAAACGTAAGCTCGCCTTACAAGAAATACACACTGGTTTTGAGAAAAGAGCACTCTCCTACTCTACTGTGTTTTCAAAGGGGTCCGAACAGTGAGCTTGTTGAGAACAAAAGAACTGTGCTTCCTACACACACGGGTCATATCTAGTTCAACTCTGCTTAGGAAACTGACAGGAACAGTAGTTCCTCTTCAGTCCAATACACTGTACATGCTGGGAACAGACGCGAGAGCTATTTGCACTGTGTATGGCAATGGGAGCGCAATAGTGACTTTCCTTACCAGAAAACAACTCTTGCTCGTAGGACCAAAAACTGCATGTGATTCAACTCCATTTAGGACTGGGAAACAAACGCTAGCTCGCCTTACAAGAAACACACTCTGCTTTTGAGAAGAGAGCACTCTTCTACTCTACTGTGTTTCCATTAGTGCCAGAACAGTGAGCTTGCTCAGAACAAAAGAACTGTGCTTCCTACACACAGGGCCATATCTAGTTAAATTCTGCTTAGGAAACTGACAAGAACAGTAGATGCTCTTCAGTCCAATACACTGTACATGCTGGGAACAGACGCCAGTGCTATTTAACCTGTGTACGACAATGGGAGCGCAATAGTGACTCATCTTACCAGAAAACATCTCTTGCTCGTAGGACCAGAAACTGCATGTGATTCAGCTCCATTTAGGATTGGGAAACAAACGCTAGCCGCCTTAAAACACACACTCTGCTTTTGAGAAAAGAGCACTCTTCTACTCTACGGTGTTTCCTATGGGGTCCGAACAGTGAGCTTGCTCAGAACAAAGAACTGTGCTTCCTACACACACGGGTCATATCTAGTTAAACTCTGCTTAGGAAACTGACAAGAACAGTAGCTCCTCTTCAGTCCAATACACTGTTCTTGCTGGGAACACACGCGAGTGCTATAGCCCTGTGTATGGCAATGGGAGCGCAATACTGACTTTCCTTACCAGAAAACAACTCTTGCTCGTAGGACCAAAAACTGCATGTGATTCAACTCCATTTAGGACTGGGAAACAAACGCTAGCTCGCCTTACAAGAAACACACTCTGCTTTTAAGAAAAGAGCACTCTTCTGCTTCACTGTGTTTCTCATAGGGTCCGAACAGTGAGCTTGCTCAGAACAAAAGAACTGTGCTTCCTACACACAGGGGCCATATCTAGTTCAACTCTGCTTAGGAAACTGACAAGAACAGTAGCTCCTCTTCAGTCCAAGACACTGTACTTGCTGGAAACAGACGCGAGTGCTATTTGCCCTGTGTATGACAATGGGAGCGCAATAGTGACTCTTCTTACCAGAAAACAACGCTTGCTCGTAGGACCAAAAACTGCATGTGATTCAACTCCATTTAGGACTGGGAAACAAACGCTAGCTCCCCTTACAAAAAACACTCTGCTTTTGAGAAAAGAACACACTTCTACTCTACTGTGTTTTCAAAGGGGTCCGAAGAGTGAGCTTGCTCAGAACAAAAGAACTGTGCTTCCTACAAACACGGGCCATATCTAGTTCAACTTTGCTTAGGAAACTGACAAGAACAGTAGCTCCTCTTCAGTCCAATACACTGTACTTGCTGGGAACAGACGCGAGAGCTATTTGCACTGTGTATGGCAATGGGAGCGCAATAGTGACTTTCCTTACCACAAAACAACTCTTGCTCGTAGGAACAAAAACTCCATGTGATTCAACTCCATCTAGGATTGGAAAACAAACGTAAGCTCGCCTTACAAGAAATACACACTGCTTTTGAGAAAAGAGCACTCTCCTACTCTACTGTGTTTCCATTAGTGCCAGAACAGTGAGCTTGCTCAGAACAAAAGAACTGTGCTTCCTACACACAGGGCCATATCTAGTTCAATTCTGCTTAGGAAACTGACAAGAACAGTAGATGCTCTTCAGTCCAATACACTGTACATGCTGGGAACAGACGCCAGTGCTATTTAACCTGTGTATGACAATGGGAGCACAATAGTGACTTTCCTTACCAGAAAACAACTCTTGCTCGTAGGACCAAAAACTGCATGTGATTCAACTCCATTTAGGACTGGGAAACAAACGCTAGCTCGCCTTACAAGAAACACACTCTGCTTTTGAGAAAAGAGCACTCTTCTACTCTACTGTGTTTCCCATAGTGGAAGAACAGTGAGCTTGCTTAGAACAAAAGAACTGTGCTTCCTACACACACGGGCCATATTTAGTTCAATTCTGCTTAGGAAACTGACAAGAACAGTACAACATCTTCAGTCCAATACACTGTACATGCTGGGAACAGACGCCAATGCGATTGGCCCTGTTTATGACAATGGGAGCGTAATAGTGACTCTTCTTACCAGAAAACAACTCTTGCTTGTAGGACCAGAAACTGCATGTGATTCAACTCCATTTAGGACTGGGAAACAAACGCTATCTCGCCTTACAAGAACCACACTCTGCTTTTGAGAAAAGAGCACTCTTCTACTCTACTGTGTTTCCCATAGTGCCAGAACAGTGAGCTTGCTCAGAACAAGAGAAATGTGCTTCCTACACACACGGGCCATATCTAGTTCAACTCTGCTTAGGAAACTGACAAGAACAGTAGCTCCTCTTCAGTTAAATACACTGTACTTGCTGGGAACAGACGCGAGAGCTATTTGCACTGTGTATGGCAATGGGAGCGCAATAGTGACTTTCCTTACCAGAAAACAACTCTTGCTCGTAGGACCAAAAACTGCATGTGATTCAACTCCATTTAGGACTGGGAAACAAACGCTAGCTCGCCTTACAAGAAACACACTCTGCTTTTGAGAAGAGAGCACTCTTCTACTCTACTGTGTTTCCATTAGTGCCAGAACAGTGAGCTTGCTCAGAACAAAAGAACTGTGCTTCCTACACACAGGGCCATATCTAGTTAAATTCTGCTTAGGAAACTGACAAGAACAGTAGATGCTCTTCAGTCCAATACACTGTACATGCTGGGAACAGACGCCAGTGCTATTTAACCTGTGTACGACAATGGGAGCGCAATAGTGACTCATCTTACCAGAAAACATCTCTTGCTCGTAGGACCAGAAACTGCATGTGATTCAGCTCCATTTAGGATTGGGAAACAAACGCTAGCCGCCTTAAAACACACACTCTGCTTTTGAGAAAAGAGCACTCTTCTACTCTACGGTGTTTCCTATGGGGTCCGAACAGTGAGCTTGCTCACAACAAAGAACTGTGCTTCCTACACACACGGGCCATATATAGTTCAATTCTGCTTAGGAAACTGACAAGAACAGTAGCTCCTCTTCAGTCCAATACACTGTACTTGCTGGGAACAGACGCGAGAGCTATTTGCACTGTGTATGGCAATGGGAGCGCAATAGTGACTCTTTTTACCAGAAAATAACTCTTGCTCATAGGACCAGAAACTGCATGGGATCCAACTCCATGTAGGACTGGGAAACAAACAGTAACTCGCCTTACAAGAAACACACTCTGCTTTTGAGAAAAGAGCACTCTTCTACTCTACTCTGTTTCCTATGGAACCAGAACAGTGAGCTTGCTCAGAACAAAAGAACTGTGCTTCCTACACACACGGGCCATATCTATTTCAACACTGCTTAGGAAACTGACAAGAACAGTAGCTCCTCTTCAGTCCCATACACTGTACTTGCTGGGAACAGACGCGAGTGCTATTTGCACTGTGTATGGCAATGGGTTCTCAATAGTGACTCTTTTTTACCAGAAAACAACTCTTGCTCGTAGGACCAGAAACTGCATGGGATTCAACTCCATGTAGGACTGGGAAACAAACACTAACTTGCCTTAAAAGAAACACACTCTGCTTTTGAGAAATGAGCATTCTTCTACTCTACTGTTTTTCATATAGGGCCAGAACAGTGCCTTTGCTCGGAACAAAAGAAGTGTGCTTCCGACACACACGTGCCATATCTAGTTCAACTGTGCTTAGGAAACTGACAAGAACAGTAGCTCTTCTTCAGTCCAATACACTGTACTTGCTGGGAACAGACTCGAGTGCTATTAGCCCTGTGTATGACAATGGGAGCACAATAGTGACTCATCTTACCAGAAAACAACTCTTGTCGTAGGACCAGAAACTCCATGTGATTCAACTCCATTTAGGACTGGGAAACAAACAGTAACTCGCCTTACAAGAAACACACTCTGCTTTTGATAAAAGAGCACTCTTCTTTTCTACTGTGTTTCCTATGGAACCAGAACAGTGAGCTTGCTCAGAACAAAAGAACTGTGCTTCCTACACACACGGGCCATATCTATTTCAACACTGCTTAGGAAACTGACAAGAACAGTAGCTCCTCTTCAGTCCAATACACTGTACTTGCTGGGAACAGACGCGAGTGCTATTTGCACTGTATATGGCAATGGGTTCTCAATAGTGACTCTTTTTACCAGAAAATAACTCTTGCTCGTAGGACCAGAAACTGCATGGAATTCAACTCCATGTAGGACTGGGAAACAAACACTAACTTGAATTAAAAGAAACACACTCTGCTTTTGAGAAATGAGCATTCTTCTACTCTACTGTTTTTCGTATAGGGCCAGAACAGTGAGCTTGCTCAGAACAAAAGAACTGTGCTTCCGACACACACGTGCCATATCTAGTTCAACTGTGCTTAGGAAACTGACAAGAACAGTAGCTCCTCTTCAGTCTAATACACTGTACTTGCTGGGAACAGACGCGAGAGCTATTTGCACTGTGTATGGCAATGGGAGCGCAATAGTGACTTTCCTTACCAGAAAACAACTCTTGATCGTAGGACCAAAAACTGCATGTGATTCAACTCCATTTAGGACTGGGAAACAAACGCTAGCTCGCCTTACAAGAAACACTCTCTGCTTTTGAGAAAAGAGCACTCTTCTACTCTACTGTGTTTCCTATGGTGTCTGAAGCATGAGCTTGCTCAGACAAAAGAACTGTGCTTCCTACACACAGGGCCATATCTACTTCAACTCTGCTTAGGAAACTGACAAGAACAATAGCTCCTCTTCAGTCCAATACACTGTACTTGCTGGGAACAGACGCGAGAGCTATTTGCACTGTGTATGGCAATGGGAGCACAATAGTGACTCTTCTTACCAGAAAACAACTCTTGCTCATAGGACCAGAATCTGCAGGTGATTCAACTCTATTTAGGACTGGGAAACAAACGCTAGCTTGCCTTACAAGAAACACACTCTGCTTTTGAGAAAAGAGCACTCTTCTACTCTACTGTGTTTCCCATAGTGCCAGAACAGTGAGCTTGCTCAGAACAAAAGAACTGTTCTACACACAGGGCCATATCTAGTTCAACTCTGCTTAGGAAACTGACAAGAACAGTAGCTCCTCTTCAGTCCAACACACTGTACTTGCTGGGAACAGACGCGAGAGCTATTTGCACTGTGTATGGCAATAAGAGCGCAATAGTGACTTTCCTTACCAGAAAACAACTCTTGCTCGTAGGACCAAAAAAAGCATGTGATACAAATCCATTTAAGACTGGGAAACAAACGCTAGCTCGCCTTACAAGAAACACACTCTGCTTTTGAGAAAAGAGCACTCTTCTACTCTACTGTGTTTCCCATCGGGCCAGAGCAGTGAGCTTGCTCAGAACAAAGGAACTGTGCTTCCTACACACACGGGCCATATCTAGTTCAACTCTGCTTAGGAAACTGACAAGAACAGTAGTTCCTCTTCAGTCCAAAACACTGTAGTTGCTGGGAACAGACGCCAGTGCTATTTGCTGTGTGTATGGCAATGGGAGCGCAATAGTGACTTTCCTTACCAGAAAACAACTCTTGCTCGTAGGTCCAAAAACTGCATGTGATTCAACTCCATTTAGGATTGGGAAACAAACGCTAGCTTGCCTTACAAGAAACACACTCTGCTTTTGAGAAAAGACCACTCTTCTACTCTACTGTGTTTCCCATAGTGCCAGAACAGTGAGCTTGCTCAGAACAAAAGAACTGTGCTTCCTACACACAGGGCCATATCTATTTCAACTCTTCTTAGGAAACTGACAAGAACAGTAGCTCCTCTTCAGTCCAATACACTGCACTTGCTGGGAACAGATGCGAGAGCTATTTGCACTGTGTATGGCAATGGGACCGCAATAGTGACTTTCCTTACCAGAAAACAATTCTTGCTCTTAGGACCAAAAACTGCATGTGATTCAACTCCATTTAGGACTGGGAAACAAACGCTACCTCGCCTTAGAAGAAACACACACTGGTTTTGAGAAAAGAGCACTCTTCTACTCTACTGTGTTTCCCATAGTGCCTAAACAGTGAGCTTGCTCAGAAAAAAAGAACTGGCTTTCTATACACACCGGCCATATCTAGTTCAACTTACTTAGGAAACTGAAAAGAACAGTAGCTCCTCTTCAGTCAATACACTGTAGTTGCTGGGAACAGACGCCAGTGCTATTTGCACTGTGTATGGCAATGGGAGCGCAATAGTGACTTTCCTTACCAGAAAACAACTCTTGCTCGTAGGAACAAAAACTGCATGTGATTCAACTCCATTTAGGAATGGGAAACAAACGCTAGCTCGCCTTACAAGAAACACACTCTGCATTTGAGAAAAGAGCACTGTTCTACTCTACTGTGTTTCCTATAGGGCCAAAACAGTGAGCTTGCTCAGAACAAAAAAACTGTGCTTCCTACACACACGGGCCATATTTAGTTCAATTCTGCTTAGGAAACTGACAAGAACAGTAGATCCTCTTCAGTCCAATACATTGTACATGCTGGAAACAGACGCCAGTGCTATTTGCCCTGTGTATGACAATGGGAGCGCAATAGTGACTCTTCTTACCAGAAAACAACTCTTGCTCGTAGGACCAGAAACTGCATGTGATTCAACTGCATTTAGGACTGGGAAACAAATGCTAGCTCGCCTTACAAGAAACACTCTCTGCTTTTGAGAAAAGAGCATTCTTCTACTCTACTGTGTTTCCCATAGTGCCAGAACAGTGAGCTTGCTCAGAACAAAAGAACTGTGCTTCCTACACACAAGGCCAAATCTAGTTCAATTCTGCTTAGGAACCTGACAAGAACAGTAGATCCTCTTCAGTCCAATACACTATACTTGCTGGAAACAGAGCCAGTGCTATTTGCCCTGAGTATGACAATGGGAGCACAATAGTGACTCTTCTTACCAGAAAACAACTCTTGCTCGTAGGTCAAAACCTGCATGTGATTCAACTCCATTTAGGACTGGGAAACAAACGCTAGCTTGCCTTACAAGAAACACACTCTGCTTTTGAGAAAAGAGCACAATTCTACTCTACTGTGTTTCCCATAGTGCCAGAACAGTGAGCTTGCTCAGAACAAAAGAACTGGCTTCCTATACACACCGGCCATATCTAGTTCAACTTACTTAGGAAACTGAAAAGAACAGTAGCTCCTCTTCAGTAAATACACTGTAGTTGCTGGGAACAGACGCCAGTGCTATTTGCACTGTGTATGGCAATGGGAGCGCAATAGTGACTTTCCTTACCAGAAAACAACTCTTGCTCGTAGGAACAAAAACTGCATGTGATTCAACTCCATTTAGGACTGGGAAACAAACGCTAGCTCGCCTTACAAGAAACACACTCTGCTTTTGAGAAAAGAGCACTCTTCTACTCTACTGTGTTTCCTCTGGGGTCCGAACAGTGAGCTTGCTCAGAACAAAAGAATTGTGCTTCCTACACACAGGGCCATATCTAGTTCAACTCTGCTTAGTAAACTGACAAGAACAGTAGCTCCTCTTCAGTCCAATACACTGTACTTGCTGGGAACTGACGCGAGAGCTATTTGCACTGTGTATGGCAATGGGACCGCAATAGTGACTTTCCTTACCAGAAAACAATTCTTGCTCTTAGGATCAAAAACTGCATGTGATTCAACTCCATTTAGGACTGGGAAACTTACGCTAGCTCGCCTTACAAGAAACACACTCTGCTTTTGAGAAATGAGCACTCTTCTACTCTACTGTGTTTCCTATAGGGCCAGAACAGTGAGCTTGCTCAGAACAAAAAAACTGTGCTTCATACACATACGGGCCATATTTAGTTCAATTCTGCTTAGGAAACTGACAAGAACAGTATATCCTCTTCAGTCCAATACATTGTACATGCTGGGAACAGACGCCAGTGTTATTTGCCCTGTGTATGACAATGGGAGCGCAATAGTGACTCTTCTTACCAGAAAACAACTCTTGCTCGTAGGACCAGAAACTGCATGTGATTCAACTCCATTTAGGACTGGGAGACAAATTCTAGCTCGCCTTACAAGAAACACACTCTGCTTTTGAGAAAAGAGCATTCTTCTACTCTACTGTGTTTCCCATAGTGCCAGAACAGTGAGCTTACTCAGAACAAAAGAACTGTGCTTCCTACACAGGGCCATATCTAGTTCAACTCTGCTTAGGAAACTGACAAGAACAGTAGCTCCTCTTCAGTCCAAAACACTGTACATGCTGGGAACAGACGGCAGTGCTTTTTGCCCTGTGTATGACAATGGGAGCGCAATAGTGACTCTTCTTACCAGAAAACAACTATTGCTCGTAGGTCAAACACTGCATGTGATTCAACTCCATTTAGGACTGAGAAACAAACGCTAGCTCGCCTTACAAGAAACACACTCTGCTTTTGAGAAAAGAGCACAATTCTACTCTACTGTGTTTCCCATAGTGCCAGAACAGTGAGCTTGCTCAGAACAAAAGAACTGGCTTCCTATACACACCGGCCATATCTAGTTCAACTTACTTAGGAAAATGGCAAGAACAGTAGCTCCTCTTCAGTCCAATACACTGTACTTGCTGGGAACAGACGGGAGAGCTATTTGCACTGTGTATGGCAATGGGAGCGCAATAGTGACTTTCCTTACCAGAAAACAACTCTTGCGCGTAGGACCAAAAACTGCATGTGATTCAAACGTTAGCTCGCCTTACAATAAACACACTCTGCTTTTGAGAAAAGAGCACTCTTCTATTCTACTGTGTTTCCCATAGTGCCAGAAGAGTGAGCTTACTCAGAACAAAAGAACTGTGCTTCCTACACACAGGGCCATATCTAGTTCAATTCTGCTTAGGAAACTGACAAGAACAGTAGCTCTTCTTCAGTCCAATACACTGTACTTGCTGGGAACAGACGCAAGAGCTATTTGCATGGTGTATGGCAATGGGAGCACAATAGTGACTTTCCTTACCAGAAGACAACTCTTGCTCGTAGGACCAAAAACTGCATGTGATTCAACTCCATTTAGGACTGGGAAACAATTGCTAGCTCGCTTTACAAGAAACACACTCCGCTTTTGAGAAGAGAGCACTCTTCTACTCTACTGTGTTTCCCATAGTGCCAGAACAGTGAGCTTACTCAGAACAAAAGAACTGTGCTTCCTACACACAGGGCCATATCTAGTTCAATTCTGCTTAGGAAACTGACAAGAACAGTAGCTCCTCTTCAGTCCAAAACACTGTACATGCTGGGAACAGACGGCAGTGCTTTTTGCCCTGTGTATGACAATGGGAGCGCAGTAGTGACTCTTCTTACCAGAAAACATCTCTTGCTCGTAGGACCAGAAACTGCATGGGATTCAACTCTATTTAGGACTGGGAAACAAACGCTAGCTCGCCTTACAAGAAACATTTTCTGCTTTTGAGAAGAGAGCACTCTTCTACTCTACTGTGTTTCCTATGGTGTCTGAACAGTGAGCTTGCTCAGAACAAAAAAACTGTGCTTCCTACACATACGGGCCATATTTAGTTCAATTCTGCTTAGGAAACTGACAAGAACAGTAGATCCTCTTCAGTCCAATACATTGTACATGCTGGGAACAGACGCCAGTGTTATTTGCCCTGTGTATGAAAATGGGAGCGCAATAGTGACTCTTCTTACCAGAAAACAACTCTTGCTCGTAGGACCAGAAACTGCATGTGATTCAACTCCATTTATGACTGGGAAACAAATTCTAGCTCGCCTTACAAGAAACACGCTCTGCTTTTGAGAAAAGAGCATTCTTCTACTCTACTGTGTTTCCCATAGTGCCAGAACAGTGAGCTTGCTCAGAACAAAAGAACTGTGCTTCCTACAAACAGGGCCAAATCTAGTTCAATTCTGCTTAGGAAACTGACAAGAACAGTAGATCCTCTTCAGTCCAATACACTGTACTTGCTGGAAACAGACGCCAGTGCTATTTGCCCTGAGTATGACAATTGGAGCACAATAGTCACTCTTCTTACCAGAAAACAACTCTTGCTCATAGGTCAAAAACTGCATGTGATTCAACTCCATTTAGGACTGGGAAACAAACGCTAGCTAGCCTTACAAGAAACACACTCTGCTTTTGAGAAAAGAGCACAATTCTACTCTACTGTGTTTCCCATAGTGCCAGAACAATGAGCTTGCTCAGAACAAAAGAACTGGCTTCCTATACACACCGGCCATACCTAGTTCAACTTACTTAGGAAAATGGCAAGAACAGTAGCTCCTCTTCAGTCCAATACACTGTACTTGCTGGGAACAGACGCGAGAGCTATTTGCACTGTGTATGGCAATGGGAGCGCAATAGTGACTTTCCTTACCAGAAAACAATTCTTGCTCGTAGGACCAAAAACTGCATGTCATTCAACTCCATTTAGGACGGGGAAACAAACGGTAGCTCGCCTTACAAGAAATATACTCTGCTTTTGAGAAAAGAGCACTCTTATACTCTACTGTGTTTCTCATCGGGCCAAAACAGTGAGCTTGCTCAGAACAAAGGAACTGTGCTTCCTACACACATGGGCCATATCTAGTTCAACTCTGCTTAGGAAACTGACAAAAACAGTAGTTTCTCTTCAGTCCAAAACACTGTAGTTGCTGGGAACAGACGCCAGTGCTATTTGCTCTGTGTATGGCAATGGGAGCGCAATAGTTACTTTCTTACCAGAAAACAACTCTTGCTCGTAGGACCAAAAACTGCATGTGATTCAACTCCATTTAGGACTGGGAAACAAACGCTAGCTCGCCTTACAAGAAACACACTCTGCTTTTGAGAAAAGAGCACTCTTCTACTCTACTGTTTTTCCTATAGGGCCAGAACAGTGAGCTTGCTCAGAACAAAATAACTGGGCTTCCTACACACACGAGCCATATTTAGTTCAATTCTGCTTAGGAAACTGACAAGAACAGTATATCCTCTTCAGTCCAATACACTGTAAATGCTGGGAACAGACACCAGTGCTATTTGCCCTTTGTATGACAGTGGGAGCACAATAGTGACTCTTCTTACCAGAAAACAACTCTTGCTCGTAGGACCAAAAACTGCATGTAATTCAACTCCATTTAGGACTGGGAACAAACGCTAGCTCGCCTTACAAGAAACACGCTCTGCTTTTGAGAAAAGAGCATTCATCTACTCCACTGTGTTTCCCATAGTGCCAGAACAGTGAGCTTGCTCAGAACAAAAGAACTGTGCTTCCTACACACAGGGCCAAATCTAATTCAATTCTGCTTAGGAAACTGACAAGAACAGTAGATCCTCTTCAGTCCAATACACTGTACTTGCTGGAAACAGACGCCAGTGCTATTTGCCCTGAGTATGACAATGGGAGCACAATAGTGACTCTTCTTACCAGAAAACAACTCTTGCTCGTAGGTCAAAAACTGCATGTGATTCAACTCCATTTAGGACTGGGAAACAAACGCTAGCTCGCCTTACAAGAAAAGCACTCTGCTTTTGAGAAAAGAGCAAAATTCTACTCTACTGTGTTTCCCATAGTGCAGGAACAGTGAGCTTGCTCAGAACAAAAGAACTGTGCTTCCTACACACACCGGCCATATCTAGTTCAACTTTGCTTAGGAAAATGACAAGAACAGTATCTCCTCTTCAGTCCAACACACTGTTGTTGCTGGGAAAAGACGCCAGTGCTATTTGCACTGTGTATGTCAATGGGAGCGCAATAGAGACTTTCCTTACCAGAAAACAACTCTTGCTCATAGGAACAAAAACTGCATGTGATTCAACTTCATTTAGGACTGGGAAACAAACGCTAGCTCGCCTTACAAGAAACACACTCTGCTTTTGAGAAAAGAGCACTGTTCTACTCTACTGTGTTTCCTATAGGGCCAGAACAGTGAGCTTGCTCAGAACAAAAAAACTGTGCTTCCTACACACACGGGCCATATTTAGTTCAATTCTGCTTAGGAAACTGACAAGAACAGTATATCCTCTTCAGTCCAATACATTGTACATGCTGGGAACAGACGCCAGTGTTATTTGCCCTGTGTATGACAATGGGAGCACAATAGTGACTCTTCTTACCAGAAAACAACTCTTGCTCGTAGGACCAGAAACTGCATGTGATTCAACTCCATTTAGGACTGGGAGACAAATTCTAGCTCGCCTTACAAGAAACACACTCTGCTTTTGAGAAAAGAGCATTCTTCTACTCTACTGTGTTTCCCATAGTGCCAGAACAGTGAGCTTACTCAGAACAAAAGAACTGTGCTTCCTACACACAGGGCCATATCTAGTTCAATTCTGCTTAGGAAACTGACAAGAACAGTAGCTCCTCTTCAGTCCAAAACACTGTACATGCTGGGAACAGAGGGCAGTGCTTTTTGCCCTGTGTATGACAATGGGAGCGCAATAGTGACTCTTCTTACCAGAAAACAACTCTTGCTCGTAGGACAAACACTGCATGTGATTCAACTCCATTTAGGACTGAGAAACAAACGCTAGCTCGCCTTACAAGAAACACACTCTGCTTTTGAGAAAAGAGCACAATTCTACTCTACTGTGTTTCCCATAGTGCCAGAACAGTGAGCTTGCTCAGAACAAAAGAACTGGCTTCCTATACACACCGGCCATATCTAGTTCAACTTACTTAGGAAAATGGCAAGAACAGTAGCTCCTCTTCAGTCCAATACACTGTACTTGCTGGGAACAGACGGGAGAGCTATTTGCACTGTGTATGGCAATGGGAGCGCAATAGTGACTTTCCTTACCAGAAAACAACTCTTGCGCGTAGGACCAAAAACTGCATGTGATTCAAACGTTAGCTCGCCTTACAATAAACACACTCTGCTTTTGAGAAAAGAGCACTCTTCTATTCTACTGTGTTTCCCATAGTGCCAGAACAGTGAGCTTACTCAGAACAAAAGAACTGTGCTTCCTACACACAGGGCCATATCTAGTTCAATTCTGCTTAGGAAACTTACAAGAACAGTAGCTCTTCTTCAGTCCAATACACTGTACTTGCTGGGAACAGACGCAAGAGCTATTTGCATGGTGTATGGCAATGGGAGCACAATAGTGACTTTCCTTACCAGAAGACAACTCTTGCTCGTAGGACCAAAAACTGCATGTGATTCAACTCCATTTAGGACTGGGAAACAATCGCTAGCTCGCTTTACAAGAAACACACTCCGCTTTTGAGAAGAGAGCACTCTTCTATTCTACTGTGTTTCCCATAGTGCCAGAACAGTGAGCTTACTCAGAACAAAAGAACTGTGCTTCCTACACACAGGGCCATATCTAGTTCAATTCTGCTTAGGAAACTGACAAGAACAGTAGCTCCTTTTCAGTCCAAAACACTGTACATGCTGGGAACAGACGGCAGTGCTTTTTGCCCTCTGTATGACAATGGGAGCGCAATAGTGACTCTTCTTACCAGAAAACAACTCTTGCTCGTAGGACCAGAAACTGCATGTGATTCAACTCTATTTAGGACTGGGAAACAAACGCTAGCTCGCCTTAAAAGAAACATTTTCTGCTTTTGAGAAGAGAGCACTCTTCTACTCTACTGTGTTTCCTATGGTGTCTGAACAGTGAGCTTGCTCAGAACAAAAAAACTGTGCTTCCTACACATACGGGCCATATTTAGTTCAATTCTGCTTAGGAAACTGACAAGAACAGTAGATCCTCTTCAGTCCAATACATTGTACATGCTGGGAACAGACGCCAGTGTTATTTGCCCTGTGTATGACAATGGGAGCGCAATAGTGACTCTTCTTACCAGAAAACAACTCTTGCTCGTAGGACCAGAAACTGCATGTGATTCAACTCCATTTATGACTGGGAAACAAATTCTAGCTCGCCTTACAAGAAACACGCTCTGCTTTTGAGAAAAGAGCATTCTTCTACTCTACTGTGTTTCCCATAGTGCCAGAACAGTGAGCTTGCTCAGAACAAAAGAACTGTGCTTCCTACAAACAGGGCCAAATCTAGTTCAATTCTGCTTAGGAAACTGACAAGAACAGTAGATCCTCTTCAGTCCAATACACTGTACTTGCTGGAAACAGACGCCACTGCTATTTGCCCTGAGTTTGACATTGGAGCACAATAGTCACTCTTCTTACCAGAAAACAACTCTTGCTCATAGGTCAAAAACTGCATGTGATTCAACTCCATTTAGGACTGGGAAACAAACGCTAGCTAGCCTTACAAGAAACACACTCTGCTTTTGAGAAAAGAGCACAATTCTACTCTACTGTGTTTCCCATAGTGCTAGAACAATGAGCTTGCTCAGAACAAAAGAACTGGCTTCCTATACACACCGGCCATATCTAGTTCAACTTACTTAGGAAAATGGCAAGAACAGTAGCTCCTCTTCAGTCCAATACACTGTACTTGCTGGGAACAGACGCGAGAGCTATTTGCACTGTGTATGGCAATGGGAGCGCAATAGTGACTTTCCTTACCAGAAAACAATTCTTGCTCGTAGGACCAAAAACTGCATGTCATTCAACTCCATTTAGGACAGGGAAACAAACGGTAGCTCGCCTTACAAGAAATATACTCTGCTTATGAGAAAAGAGCACTCTTATACTCTACTGTGTTTCTCATCGGGCCAAAACAGTGAGCTTGCTCAGAACAAAGGAACTGTGCTTCCTACACACATGGGCCATATCTAGTTCAACTCTGCTTAGGAAACTGACAAAAACAGTAGTTTCTCTTCAGTCCAAAACACTGTAGTTGCTGGGAACAGACGCCAGTGCTATTTGCTCTGTGTATGGCAATGGGAGCGCAATAGTTACTTTCTTACCAGAAAACAACTCTTGCTCGTAGGACCAAAAACTGCATGTGATTCAACTCCATTTAGGACTGGGAAACAAACGCTAGCTCGCCTTACAAGAAACACACTCTGCTTTTGAGAAAAGAGCACTCTTCTACTCTACTGTTTTTCCTATAGGGCCAGAACAGTGATCTTGCTCAGAACAAAATAACTGGGCTTCCTACACACACGAGCCATATTTAGTTCAATTCTGCTTAGGAAACTGACAAGAACAGTATATCCTCTTCAGTCCAATACACTGTAAATGCTGGGAACAGACACCAGTGCTATTTGCCCTTTGTATGACAGTGGGAGCACAATAGTGACTCTTCTTACCAGAAAACAACTCTTGCTCATAGGACCAAAAACTGCATGTAATTCAACTCCATTTAGGACTGGGAACAAACGCTAGCTCGCCTTACAAGAAACACGCTCTGCTTTTGAGAAAAGAGCATTCATCTACTCCACTGTGTTTCCCATAGTGCCAGAACAGTGAGCTTGCTCAGAACAAAAGAACTGTGCTTCCTACACACAGGGCCAAATCTAGTTCAATTCTGCTTAGGAAACTGACAAGAACAGTAGATCCTCTTCAGTCCAATACACTGTACTTGCTGGAAACAGACGCCAGTGCTATTTGCCCTGAGTATGACAATGGGAGCACAATAGTGACTCTTCTTACCAGAAAACAACTCTTGCTCGTAGGTCAAAAACTGCATGTGATTCAACTCCATTTAGGACTGGGAAACAAACGCTAGCTCGCCTTACAAGAAAAGCACTCTGCTTTTGAGAAAAGAGCAAAATTCTACTCTACTGTGTTTCCCATAGTGCAGGAACAGTGAGCTTGCTCAGAACAAAAGAACTGTGCTTCCTACACACACCGGCCATATCTAGTTCAACTTTGCTTAGGAAAATGACAAGAACAGTATCTCCTCTTCAGTCCAACATACTGTTGTTGCTGGGAACAGACGCCAGTGCTATTTGCACTGTGTATGTCAATGGGAGCGCAATAGAGACTTTCCTTACCAGAAAACAACTCTTGCTCATAGGAACAAAAACTGCATGTGATTCAACTCCATTTAGGACTGGGAAACAAACGCTAGCTCGCCTTACAAGAAACACACTCTGCTTTTGAGAAAAGAGCACTCTTCTACTCTACTGTGTTTCCTATAGGGCCAGAACAGTGAGCTTTCTCAGAACAAAAGAACTGTGCTTCCTACACACACGGGCCATATTTAGTTCAATTCTGCTTAAGAAACTGACAAGAACAGTAGATCCTCTTCATACAAATACACTGTACATGCTAGGAACAGACGCCAGTGCTATTTGCCCTTTGTATGACAATGGGAGTGCAATAGTTACTATTCTTACCAGAAAAAAAAACTCTTCCTCATAGGACCAAAAACTGCATGTGAGTCAATTCCATTTAGGACTGGGAAACAAACGCTAGCTCGCCTTACAAGAAACACACTCTGCTTTTGAGAAAAGAGCACTCCTCTACTCTACTGTGTTTCCTATGGGGTCCGAACAGTAAGCTTGCTCAGAACAAAAGAACTGTGCTTCCTACGCACACGGGCCATATGTAGTTCATCTCTGCTTAGGAAACTGACAAGAACAGTAGCTCCTCTTCAGTCCAATACACTGTACTTGCTGGGAACAGACGCGAGAGCTATTTGCACTGTGTATGGCAATGGGAGCGCAATAGTGACTTTCCTTACCAGAAAACAACTCTTGCTCGTAGGACCAAAAACTGCATGGGATTCAACTCCATTTAGGACTGGGAAACAAACGCTAGCTCGCCTTAGAAGAAACACACACTGCTTTTGAGAAAAGAGCACTCTTCTACTCTACTGTGTTTCCCATAGTGCCAGAACAGTGAGCTTGCTCAGAACAAAAGAACTGTTTTACACACAGGGCCATATCTAGTTCAACTCTGCTTAGGAAACTGACAAGAACAGTAGCTCCTCTTCAGTCCAATACACTGTACTTGCTGGGAACAGACGCGAGAGCTATTTGCACTGTGAATGGCAATAAGAGCGCAATAGTGACTTTTCTTACCAGAAAAAAATTCTTGCTCGTAGGACCAAAAAAAGCATGTGATACAAATCCATTTAAGACTGGGAAACAAACGCTAGCTCGCCTTACAAGAAACACACTCTGCTTTAAAGAAAAGAGCACTCTTCTACTCTACTGTGTTTCCCATCGGGCCAGAGCAGTGAGCTTGCTCAGAACAAAGGAACTGTGCTTCCTACACACACGGGCCATATCTAGTTCAACTCTGCTTAGGAAACTGACAAGAACAGTAGTTCCTCTTCAGTCCAAAACACTGTAGTTGCTGGGAACAGACGCCAGTGCTATTTGCTCTGTGTATGGCAATGGGAGTGCAATAGTGACTTTCCTTACCAAAAAACAATTCTTGCTCGTAGGACCAAAAACTGCATGTGATACAACTCCATTTAGGTCTGGGAAACAAACGCTAGCTCGCCTTACAAGAAATATACTCTGCTTTTGAGAAAAGAGCACTCTTCTACTCTACTGTGTTTCCCATAGTGCCAGAACAGTGAGCTTGCTCAGAACAAAAGAACTGTTCTACACACAGGGCCATATCTAGTTCAACTCTGCTTAGGAAACTGACAAGAACAGTAGCTCCTCTTCAGCCCAATGCACTGTACTTGCTGGGAACAGACGCGAGAGCTATTTGGACTGTGTATGGCAATAAGAGCGCAATAGTGACTTTCCTTACCAGAAAACAATTCTTGCTCGTAGGATCAAAAACTGCATGTGATACAACTCCATTTAGGTCTGGGAAACAAACACTAGCTCGCCTTACAAGAAATATACTCTGCTTTTGAGAAAAGAGCACTCTTCTACTCTACTGTGTTTCCCATTGGGCCAGAGCAGTGAGCTTGCTCAGAACAAAGGAACTGTGCTTCCTACACACACGGGCCATATCTAGTTCAACTCTGCTTAGGAAACTGACAAGAACAGTAGTTCCTCTTCAGTCCAAAACACTGTAGTTGCTGGGAACAGACGCCAGTGCTATTTGCTCTGTGTATGGCAATGGGAGCGCAATAGTGACTTTCCTTACCAGAAAACAACGCTTGCTCGTAGGAACAAAAACTACATGTGATTCAACTCCATTTAGGACTTGGAAACAAACGCTAGCTCTCCTTACAAGAAACACACTCTGCTTTTGAGAAAAGAGCACTCTTCTACTCTACTGTGTTTCCCATAGTGCCAGAACAGTGAGATTGCTCAGAACAAAAGAACTGTGCTTCCTACACACAGGGACATATCTAGTTCAATTCTGCTTAGGAAACTGACAAGAACAGTAGCTCCTCTTCAGTCCAATACACTGTACTTGCCCGGAACAAACGCGAGAGCTATTTGCACTGTATATGGCAATGGGACCGCAATAGTGTCTTTCCTTACCAGAAAACAATTCTTGCTCTTAGGACCAAAAACTGAATGTGATTCAACTCCATTTAGGACTGGGAAACAAACGCTAGCTCGCCTTACAAGAAACACACTCTGCTTTTGAGAAAAGAGCACTCTCTACTCTACTTTTTTTCCCATAGTGCCAGAACAGTGAGCTTGCTCAGAACAAAAGAACTGTGCTTCCTGCAAACACGGGCCATATCTAGTTCAACTCTGCTTAGGAAACTGACAAGAACAGTACTCCTCTTCAGTCCAATACACTGTAGTTGCTGGAAACAGACGCCAGTGCTATTTACCCTGAGTATGACAATGGGAGCACAATAGTGACTCTTCTTACCAGAAAACAACTCTTGCTCGTAGGTCAAAACCTGCATGTGATTCAACTCCATTTAGGACTGGGAAACAAACACTAGCTCGCCTTTCATGAAACACACTCTGCTTTTGAGAAAAGAGCACAATTCTACTCTACTGTGTTTCCCATAGTGCCAGAACAATGAGCTTGCTCAGAACAAAAGAACTGGCTTCCTATACACACCGGCCATACCTAGTTCAACTTACTTAGGAAAATGGCAAGAACAGTAGCTCCTCTTCAGTACAATACACTGTACTTGCTGGGAACAGACGCGAGAGCTATTTGCACTGTGTATGGCAATGGGAGCGCAATAGTGACTTTCCTTACCAGAAAACAATTCTTGCTCGTAGGACCAAAAACTGCATGTCATTCAACTCCATTTAGGACGGGGAAACAAACGGTAGCTCGCCTTACAAGAAATATACTCTGCTTTTGAGAAAAGAGCACTCTTATACTCTACTGTGTTTCTCATCGGGCCAAAACAGTGAGCTTGCTCAGAACAAAGGAACTGTGCTTCCTACACATGGGCCATATCTAGTTCAACTCTGCTTAGGAAACTGACAAAAACAGTAGTTTCTCTTCAGTCCAAAACACTGTAGTTGCTGGGAACAGACGCCAGTGCTATTTGCTCTGTGTATGGCAATGGGAGCGCAATAGTTACTTTCTTACCAGAAAACAACTCTTGCTCGTAGGACCAAAAACTGCATGTGATTCAACTCCATTTAGGACTGGGAAACAAACGCTAGCTCGCCTTACAAGAAACACACTCTGCTTTTGAGAAAAGAGCACTCTTCTACTCTACTGTTTTTCCTATAGGGCCAGAACAGTGATCTTGCTCAGAACAAAATAACTGGGCTTCCTACACACACGAGCCATATTTAGTTCAATTCTGCTTAGGAAACTGACAAGAACAGTATATCCTCTTCAGTCCAATACACTGTAAATGCTGGGAACAGACACCAGTGCTATTTGCCCTTTGTATGACAGTGGGAGCACAATAGTGACTCTTCTTACCAGAAAACAACTCTTGCTCGTAGGACCAAAAACTGCATGTAATTCAACTCCATTTAGGACTGGGAACAAACGCTAGCTCGCCTTACAAGAAACACGCTCTGCTTTTGAGAAAAGAGCATTCATCTACTCCACTGTGTTTCCCATAGTGCCAGAACAGTGAGCTTGCTCAGAACAAAAGAACTGTGCTTCCTACACACAGGGCCAAATCTAATTCAATTCTGCTTAGGAAACTGACAAGAACAGTAGATCCTCTTCAGTCCAATACACTGTACTTGCTGGAAACAGACGCCAGTGCTATTTGCCCTGAGTATGACAATGGGAGCACAATAGTGACTCTTCTTACCAGAAAACAACTCTTGCTCGTAGGTCAAAAACTGCATGTGATTCAACTCCATTTAGGACTGGGAAACAAACGCTAGCTCGCCTTACAAGAAAAGCACTCTGCTTTTGAGAAAAGAGCAAAATTCTACTCTACTGTGTTTCCCATAGTGCAGGAACAGTGAGCTTGCTCAGAACAAAAGAACTGTGCTTCCTACACACACCGGCCATATCTAGTTCAACTTTGCTTAGGAAAATGACAAGAACAGTATCTCCTCTTCAGTCCAACACACTGTTGTTCCTGGGAAAAGACGCCAGTGCTATTTGCACTGTGTATGTCAATGGGAGCGCAATAGAGACTTTCCTTACCAGAAAACAACTCTTGCTCATAGGAACAAAAACTGCATGTGATTCAACTTCATTTAGGACTGGGAAACAAACGCTAGCTCGCCTTACAAGAAACACACTCTGCTTTTGAGAAAAGAGCACTGTTCTACTCTACTGTGTTTCCTATAGGGCCAGAACAGTGAGCTTGCTCAGAACAAAAAAACTGTGCTTCCTACACACACGGGCCATATTTAGTTCAATTCTGCTTAGGAAACTGACAAGAACAGTATATCCTCTTCAGTCCAATACATTGTACATGCTGGGAACAGACGCCAGTGTTATTTGCCCTGTGTATGACAATGGGAGCGCAATAGTGACTCTTCTTACCAGAAAACAACTCTTGCTCGTAGGACCAGAAACTGCATGTGATTCAACTCCATTTAGGACTGGGAGACAAATTCTAGCTCGCCTTACAAGAAACACACTCTGCTTTTGAGAAAAGAGCATTCTTCTACTCTACTGTGTTTCCCATAGTGCCAGAACAGTGAGCTTACTCAGAACAAAAGAACTGTGCTTCCTACACACAGGGCCATATCTAGTTCAATTCTGCTTAGGAAACTGACAAGAACAGTAGCTCCTCTTCAGTCCAAAACACTGTACATGCTGGGAACAGAGGGCAGTGCTTTTTGCCCTGTGTATGACAATGGGAGCGCAATAGTGACTCTTCTTACCAGAAAACAACTCTTGCTCGTAGGACAAACACTGCATGTGATTCAACTCCATTTAGGACTGAGAAACAAACGCTAGCTCGCCTTACAAGAAACACACTCTGCTTTTGAGAAAAGAGCACAATTCTACTCTACTGTGTTTCCCATAATGCCAGAACAGTGAGCTTGCTCAGAACAAAAGAACTGGCTTCCTATACACACCGGCCATATCTAGTTCAACTTACTTAGGAAAATGGCAAGAACAGTAGCTCCTCTTCAGTCCAATACACTGTACTTGCTGGGAACAGACGGGAGAGCTATTTGCACTGTGTATGGCAATGGGAGCGCAATAGTGACTTTCCTTACCAGAAAACAACTCTTGCGCGTAGGACCAAAAACTGCATGTGATTCAAACGTTAGCTCGCCTTACAATAAACACACTCTGCTTTTGAGAAAAGAGCACTCTTCTATTCTACTGTGTTTCCCATAGTGCCAGAACAGTGAGCTTACTCAGAACAAAAGAACTGTGCTTCCTACACACAGGGCCATATCTAGTTCAATTCTGCTTAGGAAACTGACAAGAACAGTAGCTCTTCTTCAGTCCAATACACTGTACTTGCTGGGAACAGACGCAAGAGCTATTTGCATGGTGTATGGCAATGGGAGCACAATAGTGACTTTCCTTACCAGAAGACAACTCTTGCTCGTAGGACCAAAAACTGCATGTGATTCAACTCCATTTAGGACTGGGAAACAATCGCTAGCTCGCTTTACAAGAAACACACTCCGCTTTTGAGAAGAGAGCACTCTTCTATTCTACTGTGTTTCCCATAGTGCCAGAACAGTGAGCTTACTCAGAAGAAAAGAACTGTGCTTCCTACACACAGGGCCATATCTAGTTCAATTCTGCTTAGGAAACTGACAAGAACAGTAGCTCCTTTTCAGTCCAAAACACTGTACATGCTGGGAACAGACGGCAGTGCTTTTTGCCCTCTGTATGACAATGGGAGCGCAATAGTGACTCTTCTTACCAGAAAACAACTCTTGCTCGTAGGACCAGAAACTGCATGTGATTCAACTCTATTTAGGACTGGGAAACAAACGCTAGCTCGCCTTAAAAGAAACATTTTCTGCTTTTGAGAAGAGAGCACTCTTCTACTCTACTGTGTTTCCTATGGTGTCTGAACAGTGAGCTTGCTCAGAACAAAAAAACTGTGCTTCCTACACATACGGGCCATATTTAGTTCAATTCTGCTTAGGAAACTGACAAGAACAGTAGATCCTCTTCAGTCCAATACATTGTACATGCTGGGAACAGACGCCAGTGTTATTTGCCCTGTGTATGACAATGGGAGCGCAATAGTGACTCTTCTTACCAGAAAACAACTCTTGCTCGTAGGACCAGAAACTGCATGTGATTCAACTCCATTTATGACTGGGAAACAAATTCTAGCTCGCCTTACAAGAAACACGCTCTGCTTTTGAGAAAAGAGCATTCTTCTACTCTACTGTGTTTCCCATAGTGCCAGAACAGTGAGCTTGCTCAGAACAAAAGAACTGTGCTTCCTACAAACAGGGCCAAATCTAGTTCAATTCTGCTTAGGAAACTGACAAGAACAGTAGATCCTCTTCAGTCCAATACACTGTACTTGCTGGAAACAGACGCCACTGCTATTTGCCCTGAGTTTGACATTGGAGCACAATAGTCACTCTTCTTACCAGAAAACAACTCTTGCTCATAGGTCAAAAACTGCATGTGATTCAACTCCATTTAGGACTGGGAAACAAACGCTAGCTAGCCTTACAAGAAACACACTCTGCTTTTGAGAAAAGAGCACAATTCTACTCTACTGTGTTTCCCATAGTGCTAGAACAATGAGCTTGCTCAGAACAAAAGAACTGGCTTCCTATACACACCGGCCATATCTAGTTCAACTTACTTAGGAAAATGGCAAGAACAGTAGCTCCTCTTCAGTCCAATACACTGTACTTGCTGGGAACAGACGCGAGAGCTATTTGCACTGTGTATGGCAATGGGAGCGCAATAGTGACTTTCCTTACCAGAAAACAATTCTTGCTCGTAGGACCAAAAACTGCATGTCATTCAACTCCATTTAGGACAGGGAAACAAACGGTAGCTCGCCTTACAAGAAATATACTCTGCTTTTGAGAAAAGAGCACTCTTATACTCTACTGTGTTTCTCATCGGGCCAAAACAGTGAGCTTGCTCAGAACAAAGGAACTGTGCTTCCTACACACATGGGCCATATCTAGTTCAACTCTGCTTAGGAAACTGACAAAAACAGTAGTTTCTCTTCAGTCCAAAACACTGTAGTTGCTGGGAACAGACGCCAGTGCTATTTGCTCTGTGTATGGCAATGGGAGCGCAATAGTTACTTTCTTACCAGAAAACAACTCTTGCTCGTAGGACCAAAAACTGCATGTGATTCAACTCCATTTAGGACTGGGAAACAAACGCTAGCTCGCCTTACAAGAAACACACTCTGCTTTTGAGAAAAGAGCACTCTTCTACTCTACTGTTTTTCCTATAGGGCCAGAACAGTGAGCTTGCTCAGAACAAAATAACTGGGCTTCCTACACACACGAGCCATATTTAGTTCAATTCTGCTTAGGAAACTGACAAGAACAGTATATCCTCTTCAGTCCAATACACTGTAAATGCTGGGAACAGACACCAGTGCTATTTGCCCTTTGTATGACAGTGGGAGCACAATAGTGACTCTTCTTACCAGAAAACAACTCTTGCTCATAGGACCAAAAACTGCATGTAATTCAACTCCATTTAGGACTGGGAACAAACGCTAGCTCGCCTTACAAGAAACACGCTCTGCTTTTGAGAAAAGAGCATTCATCTACTCCACTGTGTTTCCCATAGTGCCAGAACAGTGAGCTTGCTCAGAACAAAAGAACTGTGCTTCCTACACACAGGGCCAAATCTAGTTCAATTCTGCTTAGGAAACTGACAAGAACAGTAGATCCTCTTCAGTCCAATACACTGTACTTGCTGGAAACAGACGCCAGTGCTATTTGCCCTGAGTATGACAATGGGAGCACAATAGTGACTCTTCTTACCAGAAAACAACTCTTGCTCGTAGGTCAAAAACTGCATGTGATTCAACTCCATTTAGGACTGGGAAACAAACGCTAGCTCGCCTTACAAGAAAAGCACTCTGCTTTTGAGAAAAGAGCAAAATTCTACTCTACTGTGTTTCCCATAGTGCAGGAACAGTGAGCTTGCTCAGAACAAAAGAACTGTGCTTCCTACACACACCGGCCATATCTAGTTCAACTTTGCTTAGGAAAATGACAAGAACAGTATCTCCTCTTCAGTCCAACACACTGTTGTTGCTGGGAACAGACGCCAGTGCTATTTGCACTGTGTATGTCAATGGGAGCGCAATAGAGACTTTCCTTACCAGAAAACAACTCTTGCTCATAGGAACAAAAACTGCATGTGATTCAACTCCATTTAGGACTGGGAAACAAACGCTAGCTCGCCTTACAAGAAACACACTCTGCTTTTGAGAAAAGAGCACTCTTCTACTCTACTGTGTTTCCTATAGGGCCAGAACAGTGAGCTTTCTCAGAACAAAAGAACTGTGCTTCCTACACACACGGGCCATATTTAGTTCAATTCTGCTTAAGAAACTGACAAGAACAGTAGATCCTCTTCATACAAATACACTGTACATGCTAGGAACAGACGCCAGTGCTATTTGCCCTTTGTATGACAATGGGAGTGCAATAGTTACTATTCTTACCAGAAAAAAAAACTCTTCCTCATAGGACCAAAAACTGCATGTGAGTCAATACCATTTAGGACTGGGAAACAAACGCTAGCTCGCCTTACAAGAAACACACTCTGCTTTTGAGAAAAGAGCACTCCTCTACTCTACTGTGTTTCCTATGGGGTCCGAACAGTAAGCTTGCTCAGAACAAAAGAACTGTGCTTCCTACGCACACGGGCCATATGTAGTTCATCTCTGCTTAGGAAACTGACAAGAACAGTAGCTCCTCTTCAGTCCAATACACTGTACTTGCTGGGAACAGACGCGAGAGCTATTTGCACTGTGTATGGCAATGGGAGCGCAATAGTGACTTTCCTTACCAGAAAACAACTCTTGCTCATAGGACCAAAAACTGCATGGGATTCAACTCCATTTAGGACTGGGAAACAAACGCTAGCACGCCTTAGAAGAAACACACACTGCTTTTGAGAAAAGAGCACTCTTCTACTCTACTGTGTTTCCCATAGTGCCAGAACAGTGAGCTTGCTCAGAACAAAAGAACTGTTCTACACACAGGGCCATATCTAGTTCAACTCTGCTTAGGAAACTGACAAGAACAGTAGCTCCTCTTCAGTCCAATACACTGTACTTGCTGGGAACAGACGCGAGAGCTATTTGCACTGTGAATGGCAATAAGAGCGCAATAGTGACTTTCCTTACCAGAAAAAAATTCTTGCTCGTAGGACCAAAAAAAGCATGTGATACAAATCCATTTAAGACTGGGAAACAAACGCTAGCTCGCCTTACAAGAAACACACTCTGCTTTAAAGAAAAGAGCACTCTTCTACTCTACTGTGTTTCCCATCGCGCCAGAGCAGTGAGCTTGCTCAGAACAGAGGAACTGTGCTTCCTACACACACGGGCCATATCTAGTTCAACTCTGCTTAGGAAACTGACAAGAACAGTAGTTCCTCTTCAGTCCAAAACACTGTAGTTGCTGGGAACAGACGCCAGTGCTATTTGCTCTGTGTATGGCAATGGGAGTGCAATAGTGACTTTCCTTACCAGAAAACAACTCTTGCTCGTAGGTCCAAAAACTGCATGTGATTCAACTCCATTTAGGACTGGGAAACAAACGCTAGCTTGCCTTACAAGAAACACACTCTGCTTTTGAGAAAAGACCACTCTTCTACTCTACTGTGTTTCCCATAGTGCCAGAACAGTGAGCTTGCTCAGAACAAAAGAACTGTGCTTCCTACACACAGGGCCATATCTAGTTCAACTCTGCTTAGGAAACTGACAAGAACAGTAGCTCCTCTTCAGTCCAATACACTGCACTTGCTGGGAACAGACGCGAGAGCTATTTGCACTGTGTATGGCAATGGGACCGCAATAGTGCCTTTCCTTACCAGAAAACAATTCTTGCTCTTAGGACCAAAAACTGCATGTGATTCAACTCCATTTAGGACTGGGAAACAAACGCTAGCTCACCTTAGAAAACACACACACTGCTTTTGAGAAAAGAGCACTCTTCTACTCTACTGTGTTTCCCATAGTGCCTAAACAGTGAGCTTGCTCAGAAAAAAAGAACTGTTCTACACACAGGGCCATATCTAGTTCAACTCTGCTTAGGAAACTGACAAGAACAGTAGCTCCTTTTCAGTCCAATACACTGTACTTGCTGGGAACAGACGCGAGAGCTATTTGCACTGTGTATGTCAATAAGAGCGCAATAGTGACTTTCCTTACCAAAAAACAATTCTTGCTCATAGGACCAAAAACTGCATGTGATACAACTCCATTTAGGTCTGGGAAACAAACGCTAGCTCGCCTTACAAGAAATATACTCTGCTTTTGAGAAAAGAGCACTCTTCTACTCTACTGTGTTTCCCATAGTGCCAGAACAGTGAGCTTGCTCAGAACAAAAGAACTGTTCTACACACAGGGCCATATCTAGTTCAACTCTGCTTAGGAAACTGACAAGAACAGTAGCTCCTCTTCAGCCCAATGCACTGTACTTGCTGGGAACAGACGCGAGAGCTATTTGGACTGTGTATGGCAATAAGAGCGCAATAGTGACTTTCCTTACCAGAAAACAATTCTTGCTCGTAGGATCAAAAACTGCATGTGATACAACTCCATTTAGGTCTGGGAAACAAACACTAGCTCGCCTTACAAGAAATATACTCTGTTTTTGAGAAAAGAGCACTCTTCTACTCTACTGTGTTTCCCATTGGGCCAGAGCAGTGAGCTTGCTCAGAACAAAGGAACTGTGCTTCCTACACACACGGGCCATATCTAGTTCAACTCTGCTTAGGAAACTGACAAGAACAGTAGTTCCTCTTCAGTCCAAAACACTGTAGTTGCTGGGAACAGACGCCAGTGCTATTTGCTCTGTGTATGGCAATGGGAGCGCAATAGTGACTTTCCTTACCAGAAAACAACTCTTGCTCGTAGGAACAAAAACTACATGTGATTCAACTCCATTTAGGACTTGGAAACAAACGCTAGCTCTCCTTACAAGAAACACACTCTGCTTTTGAGAAAAGAGCACTCTTCTACTCTACTGTGTTTCCCATAGTGCCAGAACAGTGAGATTGCTCAGAACAAAAGAACTGTGCTTCCTACACACAGGGCCATATCTAGTTCAATTCTGCTTAGGAAACTGACAAGAACAGTAGCTCCTCTTCAGTCCAATACACTGTACTTGCCCGGAACAAACGCGAGAGCTATTTGCACTGTATATGGCAATGGGACCGCAATAGTGTCTTTCCTTACCAGAAAACAATTCTTGCTCTTAGGACCAAAAACTGAATGTGATTCAACTCCATTTAGGACTGGGAAACAAACGCTAGCTCGCCTTACAAGAAACACACTCTGCTTTTGAGAAAAGAGCACTCTTCTACTCTACTTTTTTTCCCATAGTGCCAGAACAGTGAGCTTGCTCAGAACAAAAGAACTGTGCTTCCTGCAAACACGGGCCATATCTAGTTCAACTCTGCTTAGGAAACTGACAAGAACAGTACTCCTCTTCAGTCCAATACACTGTAGTTGCTGGAAACAGACGCCAGTGCTATTTACCCTGAGTATGACAATGGGAGCACAATAGTGACTCTTCTTACCAGAAAACAACTCTTGCTCGTAGGTCAAAACCTGCATGTGATTCAACTCCATTTAGGACTGGGAAACAAACGCTAGCTCGCCTTACAAGAAACACATTCTGCTTTTGAGAAGAGAGCACTCTTCCACTCTACTGTTTCCTATGGGGTCCAAACAGTGAGCTTGCTCAGAACAAAAGAGCTGTGCTTCCTACACACACGGGCCATACCTAGTTCAATTCTGCTTAGGAAACTGACAAGAACAGTAGATTCTCTTCAGTCCAATACCCTGTACTTGCTGGGAACAGACGCGAGAGCTCTTTGTACTGTGTATGGCAATGGGAGCGCAATAGTGACTTTCCTTACCAGAAAACAACTCTTGCTCGTAGGAACAAAAACTGCATGTGATTCAATTCCATTTAGGACTGGGAAACAAACGCTAGCTCGCCTTACAAGAAACACACTCTGCTTTTGAGAAAAGAACACTCATCTACTCTACTGTGTTTCCCATAGTCCCAGAATAGTGAGCTTGCTCAGAACAAAAGAACTGTTCTTCCTACACCCAGGGACATATCTAGTTCAATTCTCCTTAGGAAACTGACAAGAACAGTAGATCCTCTTCAGTCCAATACACTGTACTTGCTGGAAACAGACGCCAGTGCTATTTGCCCTGAGTATGACAATGGGAGCACAATAGTGACTCTTCTTACCAGAAAACAACTCTTGCTCGTAGCACCAAAAACTGCATGTGATTCTACTCCATTTAGGACTGGGAAAGAAACACTAGCTTGCCTTACAAGAAACACACTCTGCTTTTGAGAAAAGACCACTCTTCTACTCTACTGTGTTTCCCATAGTGCCAGAACAGTGAGCTTGCTCAGAACAAAAGAACTGTGCTTCCTACACACAGGGCCATATCTAGTTCAACTCTGCTTAGGAAACTGACAAGAACAGTAGCTCCTCTTCAGTCCAATACACTGCACTTGCTGGGAACAGACGCGAGAGCTATTTGCACTGTGTATGGCAATGGGACCGCAATAGTGCCTTTCCTTACCAGAAAACAATTCTTGCTCTTAGGACCAAAAACTGCATGTGATTCAACTCCATTTAGGACTGGGAAACAAACGCTAGCTCACCTTAGAAAACACACACACTGCTTTTGAGAAAAGAGCACTCTTCTACTCTACTGTGTTTCCCATAGTGCCTAAACAGTGAGCTTGCTCAGAAAAAAAGAACTGTTCTACACACAGGGCCATATCTAGTTCAACTCTGCTTAGGAAACTGACAAGAACAGTAGCTCCTTTTCAGTCCAATACACTGTACTTGCTGGGAACAGACGCGAGAGCTATTTGCACTGTGTATGTCAATAAGAGCGCAATAGTGACTTTCCTTACCAAAAAACAATTCTTGCTCATAGGACCAAAAACTGCATGTGATACAACTCCATTTAGGTCTGGGAAACAAACGCTAGCTCGCCTTACAAGAAATATACTCTGCTTTTGAGAAAAGAGCACTCTTCTACTCTACTGTGTTTCCCATAGTGCCAGAACAGTGAGCTTGCTCAGAACAAAAGAACTGTTCTACACACAGGGCCATATCTAGTTCAACTCTGCTTAGGAAACTGACAAGAACAGTAGCTCCTCTTCAGCCCAATGCACTGTACTTGCTGGGAACAGACGCGAGAGCTATTTGGACTGTGTATGGCAATAAGAGCGCAATAGTGACTTTCCTTACCAGAAAACAATTCTTGCTCGTAGGATCAAAAACTGCATGTGATACAACTCCATTTAGGTCTGGGAAACAAACACTAGCTCGCCTTACAAGAAATATACTCTGTTTTTGAGAAAAGAGCACTCTTCTACTCTACTGTGTTTCCCATTGGGCCAGAGCAGTGAGCTTGCTCAGAACAAAGGAACTGTGCTTCCTACACACACGGGCCATATCTAGTTCAACTCTGCTTAGGAAACTGACAAGAACAGTAGTTCCTCTTCAGTCCAAAACACTGTAGTTGCTGGGAACAGACGCCAGTGCTATTTGCTCTGTGTATGGCAATGGGAGCGCAATAGTGACTTTCCTTACCAGAAAACAACTCTTGCTCGTAGGAACAAAAACTACATGTGATTCAACTCCATTTAGGACTTGGAAACAAACGCTAGCTCTCCTTACAAGAAACACACTCTGCTTTTGAGAAAAGAGCACTCTTCTACTCTACTGTGTTTCCCATAGTGCCAGAACAGTGAGATTGCTCAGAACAAAAGAACTGTGCTTCCTACACACAGGGCCATATCTAGTTCAATTCTGCTTAGGAAACTGACAAGAACAGTAGCTCCTCTTCAGTCCAATACACTGTACTTGCCCGGAACAAACGCGAGAGCTATTTGCACTGTATATGGCAATGGGACCGCAATAGTGTCTTTCCTTACCAGAAAACAATTCTTGCTCTTAGGACCAAAAACTGAATGTGATTCAACTCCATTTAGGACTGGGAAACAAACGCTAGCTCGCCTTACAAGAAACACACTCTGCTTTTGAGAAAAGAGCACTCTTCTACTCTACTTTTTTTCCCATAGTGCCAGAACAGTGAGCTTGCTCAGAACAAAAGAACTGTGCTTCCTGCAAACACGGGCCATATCTAGTTCAACTCTGCTTAGGAAACTGACAAGAACAGTACTCCTCTTCAGTCCAATACACTGTAGTTGCTGGAAACAGACGCCAGTGCTATTTACCCTGAGTATGACAATGGGAGCACAATAGTGACTCTTCTTACCAGAAAACAACTCTTGCTCGTAGGTCAAAACCTGCATGTGATTCAACTCCATTTAGGACTGGGAAACAAACGCTAGCTCGCCTTACAAGAAACACATTCTGCTTTTGAGAAGAGAGCACTCTTCCACTCTACTGTTTCCTATGGGGTCCAAACAGTGAGCTTGCTCAGAACAAAAGAGCTGTGCTTCCTACACACACGGGCCATACCTAGTTCAATTCTGCTTAGGAAACTGACAAGAACAGTAGATTCTCTTCAGTCCAATACCCTGTACTTGCTGGGAACAGACGCGAGAGCTCTTTGTACTGTGTATGGCAATGGGAGCGCAATAGTGACTTTCCTTACCAGAAAACAACTCTTGCTCGTAGGAACAAAAACTGCATGTGATTCAATTCCATTTAGGACTGGGAAACAAACGCTAGCTCGCCTTACAAGAAACACACTCTGCTTTTGAGAAAAGAACACTCATCTACTCTACTGTGTTTCCCATAGTCCCAGAATAGTGAGCTTGCTCAGAACAAAAGAACTGTTCTTCCTACACCCAGGGACATATCTAGTTCAATTCTCCTTAGGAAACTGACAAGAACAGTAGATCCTCTTCAGTCCAATACACTGTACTTGCTGGAAACAGACGCCAGTGCTATTTGCCCTGAGTATGACAATGGGAGCACAATAGTGACTCTTCTTACCAGAAAACAACTCTTGCTCGTAGCACCAAAAACTGCATGTGATTCTACTCCATTTAGGACTGGGAAAGAAACACTAGCTCGCCTTACAAGAAACACACTCTGCTTTTGAGAAAAGAGCACTCTTCTACTCTACTGTGTTTCCCATATTGCCAGAACAGTGAGCTTGCTCAGAACAAAAGAACTGTGCTTCCTACACACACGGGCCATATCTAGTTCAACTCTGCTTAAAAAACTGACAAGAACAGTAGCTCCTCTTCAGTCCAATACACTGTAGTTGCTGGGAACAGACGCCAGTGCTATTTGCACTGGGTATGGCAATGGGAGCGCAATAGTGACTTTCCTTACCAGAAAACATCTCTTGCTCGTAGGACCAAAAACTGCATGTGATTCAACTCCATTTAGGACTGGGAAACCAACGCTAGCTAACCTTACAAGAAACACATTCTGCTTTTGAGAAAAGAGCACTCTTTCTACTCTACTGTGTTTCCTATAGGGCCAGAACAGTGAGCTTGCTCAGAACAAAAGAACTGTGCTTCCTCCAAACACGGGCCATATCTAGTTCAACTCTGCTTAGGAAACTGACAAGAACAGTAGCTCCTCTTCAGTCTAATACACTGCAGTTCCTGGGAACAGACGCCAGTGCTATTTGCACTGTGTATGGCAATGGGAGCGCAATAGTGACTTTCCTTACCAGAAAACAACTCTTGCTCGTAGGACCAAAAACTGCATGGGATTCAACTCCATTTAGGACTGGGAAACAAACGCTAGCTCGCCTTACAAGAAACACACTCTGCTTTTGAGAAAAGAGCACTCTTCTACTCTACTGTGTTTCCTATAGGGCCTGAACAGTGAGCTTGCACAGAACAAATGATCTGTGCTTCCTACACACACGGGCCGTATCTAGTTCAACTCTGCTTAGGAAACTGACAAGAACAGTAGCTCCTCTTCAGTCCAATACACTGTAGTTGCTGGGAACAGACGCCAGTGCTATTTGCACTGTGTATGGCAATGGGAGCGCAATAGTGACTTTCCTTACCAGAAAACAACTCTTGCTCGTAGGACCAAAAATGAACAAACGGAAACACATGAAATATGAACCAATGGCTGAGGGGTGTCCAACTGGATCAGGCCCTCTGAGTGGGTGAGACAGTTGATTGGCCTGATCTGTTTGGGAGGCATCCAGGCACTGGCACTGAGTCCTGTGCTCATTGTCTGAGTCGGCTGTTTGAAACCTGGGGCCTATGCAGGGTCGCTTGGCTCGGCCATGGAGGAGGGGTCTGGACCTACCTGGACTGAGTCCACCAGTTTGATCTTAGTCTGTGGGGAAGGCATTGCCCTGGAGGAGATTGGAATGGGAGGCGGGCTGGGGGGAAGGTGGGGGGGCGGGAGGGGGGAGAACAAGGGAATCGGTGCCTGTATGTAGAACTTAATTGTGTTGCAAAATAAAAATTAAAAAAAAAAACTGCATGTGATTCAACTCCATTTAGGACTGGGAAAAAAACGCTAGCTCGCCTTACAAGAAACACACTCTGCTTTTGAGAAAAGAGCACTCTTCTACTCTACTGTGTTTCCCATAGTGCCAGAACAGTGAGCTTGCTCAGAACAAAAGAACTGTGCTTCCTACACACACGGGCCATATCTAGTTCAACTCTTCTTAGGATACTGACAAGAACAGTAGCTCCTCTTCAGTCCAATACACTGTAGTTGCTGGGAACAGACGCCAGTGCTATTTGCACTGTGTATGGCAATGGGATCGCTATAGTGACTTTCCTTACCAGAAAACAACTCTTGCTCATAGGACCAAAAACTGCATGTGATTCAACTCCACTTAGGACTGGGAAACAAACGCTAGCTCGCCTTACAAGAAACACACTCTGCTTTTGAGAAAAGAGCACTCTTCTACTCTACTGTGTTTCCTATGGGGTCCAAACAGTGAGCTTGCTCAGAACAAAAGAACTGTGCTTCCTACACACACGGGCCATATATAGATCAACTCTGCTTAAGAAACTGACAAGAACAGTAGCTCCGCTTCAGTCCAATACACTGTATTTGCTGGGAACAGACGCGAGAGCTATTTGCACTCTGTATGGCAATGGGAGCGCAATAGTGACTTTCCTTACCAGAAAACAACTCTTACTCGTAGGACCAAAAACTGCATGTTATTCAACTCCATTTAAAACTGGGAAACAAACGCTAGCTCGCCTTACAAGAAATACACTTTGCTTTTCAGAAAAGAGCACTCTTCTACTCTACTGTGTTTTCAATGGTGTCTGAACAGTGAGCTTGCTCAGAACAAAAGAACTGTGCTTCCTACACACACGGACCATATCTAGTTGAACTCTCCTTAGGAAACTGACAAGAACAGTAGCTCCTCTTCAGTCCAATACACTGTACTTGCTGGGAACAGACGCGAGAGCTATTTGCACTGTGTATGGCAATGGGAGCACAATAGTGACTTTCCTTACCAGGAAACAACTCTTGCTCGTAGGACCAAAAACTGCATGTGATTCAACTCCATTTAGGACTGGGAAACAAACGCTAGCTCGCCTTACAAGAAACACACTCTGCTTTTGAGAAAAGAGCACTCTTCTACTCTACTGTGTTTCCTATGGGGTCCGAACAGTGAGCTTGCTCAGAACAAAAGAACTGTGCTTCCTACACACAGTGGCCATATCTAGTTCAATTCTGCTTAGGAAACTGACAAGAACGGTAGCTCCTCCTCAGTCCAATACACTGTACTTGCTGGGAGAGACGCGAGTGCTATTTGCACTGTGTCTGGCAATGGGAGCTCAATAGTGTCTCTTCTTACCAGAAAATAACTCTTTCTCGTAGGACCAGAAACTGCATGGGATTCAACTCCATGTAGGACTGGGAAGCAAACACTAACTCGCCTTAAAAGAAACACACTCTGCTTTTGAGTAATGAGCTTTCTTCTACTCTACTGTTTTTCGTATAGGGCCAGAACAGTGAGCTTGCTCAGAACAAAAGAACTGTGCTTCCTACACACACGAGCCATATCTAGTTCAACTGTGCTTAGGAAACTGACAAGAACAGTAGCTCTTCTTCAGTCCAATACACTGTACTTGCTGGGAACAGACGCGAGTGCTATTTGCCATGTGTATGACAATGGAGTGCAATAGTGACTCTTCTTACCAGAAAACAGCTCTTGCTCGTCGGAACAGAAACTGCATGTGATTCAACTCCATTTAGGACTGGGAAAGAAACGCTGGCTTGCCTTACAAGAAACACACTCTGCTTTTGAGAAAAGAGTACTCATCTGCTTCACTGTGTTTCTCATGGCGTCCGAACAGTGAGCTTGCTCAGAACAAAAGAACTATACCTCCCACACACACGGGCCATATCTAGTTCAACACTGCTTTGGAAACTGACAAGAACAGTAGCTCCTCTTCATTCCAATACACTGTACATGCTGAGAACGACTCCAGTGCTATTTGCCCTGTGTATGAAAATGTGAGCGCAATAGTGACTCATCTTACCAGAAAACAACTCTTGCTCGTAGGACCAGAAACTGCATGGGATTCAACTCCATTAGGACTGGGAAACAAATGCTAGCTCGCCTTACAAGAAACACACTCTGCTTTTGAGAAAAGAGCACTCTTCTACTCTACTGCGTTTCCTATGGGGTCCGAAGAGTGAGCTTTCTCAGAACAAAAGAACTGTGCTTCCTACACACACGGGCCATATCTAGTTCAACTCTGCTTAGGAAACTGACAAGAACAGTAGCTCCGCTTCAGTCCAATACACTGTACTTGCTGGGAACAGACGCGAGAGCTATTTGCAAAGTGCATGGCAATGGGAGCGCAATAGTGACTTTCCTTACCAGAAAACAACTCTTGCTTGTAGGACCAGAAACTGCATGTGATTCAACTCCACTTAGGACTGGGCAACAAACGCTAGCTCGCCTTACAAGAAACACACTCTGCTTTTCAGAGAAGAGCACTCTTCTACTCTACTGTGTTTCCAGGGGTTCAAACAGGGAGCTTGCTCAGAACAAAGAACTGTGCTTCCTGCACACACGGGCCATATCTAGTTCAACTCTGCTTAGGAAACTGACAAGAACAGTAGCTCCTCCTCAGTCAAATACACTGTACTTGCTGGGAAGAGATGCGAGTGCTATTTGCCCTGTGTATGGCAATGGGAGCACAATAGTGACTCTTCTTACCAGAAAACAACTCTTGCTCGTAGGACCAGAAACTGTATGGGATTCAAATCCATTTAGGACTGGGAAACAAACACTAGCTCGCCTTACAAGAAACACACTCTGCTGTTGAGAAAAGAGCACTCTTCTACTCTACTGTGTTTCTTATACGGACAGATCAGTGAGCTTGCTCAGAACAAAAGAACTGTGCTTCCTACACTAACAGCCATATCTAGTTCAATTCTGCTAAGGAAACGGAAAAGAACTGTAGCTCCTCTTCAGTCCAATACACTGTACTTGCTGGGAACAGACGTGAATGCTATATGCACTGTGTACGGCAATAGGAGCACAATAGTGACTTTCCTTACCAGAAAACAACTCTTGCTCGTAGGACCAAAAACTGCATGTGATTCAACTCCATCTAGGAGTGGGAAACAAACGCTAGCTCGCCTTACAAGAAACACACTCTGCTTTTGAGAAAAGAGCACTCTTCTACTCTACTGTGTTTCCTATGGGGTCCGAACAGTGAGCTTGCTCAGAACAAAAGAACTGTGCTTCCTACACACACGGGCCATATCTAGTTCAATTCTGCTTAGGAAAATGACAAGAACAGTAGCTCTTCTTAAGTCCAATACACTGTACTTGCTGGGAACAGACGCGAGTGCTATTTGCACTGTGTATGGCAATGGGAGCTCAATAGTGACTCTTCTTACCAGAAAATAACTCTTGCTCGTAGGACCAGAAACTGAATGGGATTCAACTCCATTTCTGACTGGGAAACAAACACTAGCTCGCCTTACAAGAAGCACTCTCTGCTTTTGAGAAGAGAGCACTCTTTTACTCTACTGTGTTTCCTATAGGGCCAGAACAGTGAGTTTGCTTAGAACAAAAGAACTGTGCTTCCTACACACACGGCCATATCTAGTTCAATTCTGCTTAGGAAACTGACAAGAACAGTAGATCCTCTTCAGTCCAAAACACTATACATGCTGGGAACAGACGCGAGTGCTATTTGCCCTGTGTATGACAATGGGAGCGCAATAGTGACTCATCTTACCAGAGAACTACTCTTGCTCATAGGACCAGAATCTGCATGTGATTCAACTCCATTTAGGACTGGGAAACAAACACTAGCTCGCCTTACAAGAAACACACTCTGCTTTTGAGAAAAGAGCACTCTTCTACTCTAATGTTTTTCCTATAGGGCCAGAACAGTGAGCTTGCTCAGAACAAAAGAACTGTGCTTCCTACACACACGGGCCATATCTAGTTCAACTCTGCTTAGGAAACTGACAAGAACAGTAGCTCCGCTTTAGTCCAATACACTGTACTTGCTGGGAACAGACGCGAGAGCTATTTGCAAAGTGCATGGCAATGGGAGTGCAATAGTGACTTTCCTTACCAGAAAACAACTCTTGCTCGTAGGACCAGAAACTGCATGTGATTCAACTCCACTTAGGACTGGGCAACAAAGGCTAGCTCGCCTTACAAGAAACACACTCTGCTTTTCAGAGAAGAGCACTCTTCTACTCTACTGTGTTTCCAGGGGTTCATACAGTGAGCTTGCTCAGAACAAAGAACTGTGCTTCCTGCACACACGGGCCATATATAGTTCAACTCTGCTTAGGAAACTGACAAGAACAGTAGCTCCTCCTCAGTCCAATACACTGTACTTGCTGGGAAGAGATGCGAGTGCTATTTGCCGTGTGTATGGCAATGGGAGCGCAATAGTGACTCTTCTTACCAGAAAACAACTCTTGCTCATAGGACCAGAAACTGTATGGCATTCAACTCCATTTAGGACTGGGAAACAAACACTAGCTCGCCTTACAAGAAACACAATCTGCTGTTGAGAAAAGAGCTCTCTTCTACTCTACTGTGTTTCTTATACGGACAGATCAGTGAGCTTGCTCAGAACAAAAGAACTGTGCTTCCTACACACGGGCCATATCTAGTTCAACTCTGCTTAGGAAACTGACAAGAACAGTAGCTCCGCTTCAGTCCAATACACTGTACTTGCTGGGAACAGACGCGAGTGCTATTTGCACTGTGTATGGCAATGGGAGCTCAATAGTGACTCTTCTTACCAGAAAATAACTCTTGCTCGTAGGACCAGAAACTGCATGGGTTTCAACTCCATGTAGGACTGGGAAACAAACACTAACTCGCCTTAGAAGAAACACACTCTGCTTTTGAGTAATGAGCTTTCTTCTACTCTACTGTTTTTCGTATAGTGCCAGAACAGTGAGCTTGCTCAGAATAAAGGAACTGTGCTTCCTACACACACGTGCCATATCTAGTTCAACACTGCTTAGGAAACTGACAAGAACAGTAGCTCCTCTTCAGTCCAATACACTATACATGCTGGGAACAGACGCGAGTGCTATTTACACTGTGTATGGCAATGGCAGCGCAATAGTGACTCTTCTTACCAGAAAACAACTCTTGCTCGTAGGACCAGAAACTGCATGGGTTTCAACTCCATGTGGGACTGGGAAACAAACACTAGCTCACCTTACAAGAAGCTCTCTCTGCTTTTGAGAAGAGAGCACTCATCTACTCTACTGTGTTTCCTATAGGGCCAGAACAGTGAGTTTGCTCAGAACAAAAGAACTGTGCTTCCTACACACACGGCCATATCTAGTTCAATTCTGCTTAGGAAACTGACAAGAACAGTAGATCCTCCTCAGTCCAATACACTATACATGCTGGGAACAGACGCGAGTTCTATTTGCCCTGTTATGACAATGGGAGTGCAATAGAGACTCATCTTTCCAGAAAACAACTCTTGCTCATAGGACCAGAATCTGCATGTGATTCAACTCCATTTAGGTCTGAGAAACAAACACTAGCTCGCCTTACAAGAAACACACTCTGCTTTTGAGAAAAGAGCACTCTTCTACTCTAATGTGTTTCCTATAGGGCCAGAACAGTGAGCTTGCTCAGAACAAAAGAACTGTGCTTCCTACACACACAGGCCATATCTAGTTCAACTCTGCATAGGAAACTGACAAGAACAGTTGATCCTCTTCAGTCCAATAAACTGTACATGCTGGGATAGGCGCCAGTGCTATTTGCCCTGTGTATGACAATGGGAACGCAATAGTGACTCTTCTTACAAGAAAACAACTCTTGCTCGTAGGACCAAAAAACTGCATGTGATTCAACTCCATTTAGGACTGGGAAAGAAACGCTAGCTCGACTTACAAGAAACACACTCTGCTTTTGAGAAAAGAGCACTCTTCTACTCTACTGTGTTTCCTATGGGGTACGAACAGTGAGCTTGCTCAGAAGAAAAGAACTGTGCTTCCTACACACACGGGCCATATCTAGTTCAACTCTGCTTAGGAAACTGACAAGAACAGTAGCTCCTCTCCAGTCCAATACACTGTACTTCTGGGAACAGACGCGAGTGCTATTTGCACTGTGTATGGCAATGGGCTCGCAATAGTGACTCTTTTTACCAGAAAATAACTCTTGCTTGTAGGAACAGAAACTGCATGGGATTCAACTCCATGTAGGACTGGGAAACAAACACTAACTCGCCTTAAAAGAAACACACTCTGCTTTTGAAAAATGAGCATTCTTCTACTCTACTTTTTTCGTATAGGGCCAGAACAGTGAGCTTGTTGGAACAAAAGAACTGTGCTTCCTAGACACACGTGACATATCTAGTTCAACTGTGCTTAGGAAACTGACAGGAACAGTAGCTATTCTTCAGTCCAATACACTGTACTTGCTGGGAACAGACGCGTGTGCTATTTGCCCTGTGTATGACAATGGGAGTGCAATAGTGACTCTTCTTACCAGAAAACAGCTCTTGCTCGTAGGACCAGAAACTGCACGTGATTCAACTCCATTTAGGACTGGGAAACAAACGCTTGCTTGCCTTAGAAGAAACACACTCTGCTTTTGAGAAAAGAGCACTCTTCTGCTTCACTGTGTTTCTCAAGGCGTCCGAACAGTGAGCTTGCTCAGAACAAAAGAACTGTGCTTCCTACACACACGGTCCATATCTAGTTCAACACTGCTTAGGAAACTGACAAGAACAGTAGCTCCTCTTCAGTCCAATACACTGTACATGCTGGGAACAGACTCCAGTGCTATTTGCCCTGTGTATGAAAATGGGAGCGCAATACTGACTCATCTTACCAGAAAACAACTCTTGCTCGTAGGACCAGAAACTGCATGGGATTCAACTCCATGTAGGACTGGGAAACAAATGCTAGCTCACATTACAAGAAACACACTCTGCTTTTGAGAAAAGAGCACTCTTCTACTCTACTGTGTTTCCTATGGGGTTCGAAGACTGAGCTTGCTCAGAACAAAAGAACTGTGCTTCCTACACACACGGGCCATATCTAGTTCAACTCTGCTTAGAAAACTGACAAGAACAGTAGCTCCGCTTCAGTTCAATACACTGTACTTGCTGGGAACAGACGCGAGAGCTATTTGCACTGTGCATGGCAATGGAAGTACAATAGTGACTTTCATTACCAGAAAACAGCTCTTGCTCGTAGGACCAGAAACTGCATGTGATTCAACACCATTTAGGACTGGGAAACAAACGCTAGCTCGCCTTACAATTAACACACTCTGCTTTTGAGAAAAGAGCACTCTTCTACTCTACTCTGTTACCTATAGGGCCAGAATAGTGAGCTTGCTCAGAACAAAAGAAATGTGCTTCCTACACACATGGGCCATATTTAGTTCAATTCTGCTTAGGAAACTGACAAGAACAGTAGATCCTCTTTAGTCCAATACTCTGTACATGCTGGGAACAGACGCCAGTGCTATTTGCCCTGTGTATGACAATGGGAGCACAATAGTGACTCTTCTTACCAGAAAACAACTCTTGCTCGTAGGACCAGAAACTGCATGTGATTCAACTCCATTTAGGACTGGGAAACAAGCGCTACCTCGCCTTACAAAAAACACACTCTGCTTTTGAGAAAAGAGCACTCTTCTACTCTACTGTGATTTTTATGGTGTCTGAACAGTGAGCTTGCTCACAACAAAAGAACTGTGCTTCCTACACATCGGGCCATATCTAGTTCAACTCTGCTTAGGAAACTGACAAGAACAGTAGCTCCTCTTCAGTCCAATACACTGTACTTGCTGGGAACAGACGTGAATGCTATATGCACTGTGTATGGCAATGGGAGCACAATAGTGACTTTCCTTACCAGAAAACAACTCTTGCTCGTAGGACCAAAAACTGCATGTGATTCAACTCCATCTAGGAGTGGGAAACAAACGCTAGCTCGCCTTACAAGAAACACACTCTGCTTTTGAGAAAAGAGCACTCTTCTACTCTACTGTGTTTCCTATGGGGTCCGAACAGTGAGCTTGCTCAGAAAAAAAGAACTGTGCTTCCTACACACACGGGCCATATCTAGTTCAATTCTGCTTAGGAAAATGACAAGAACAGTAGCTCTTCTTCAGTCCAATACACTGTACTTGCTGGGAACAGACGCGAGTGCTATTTGCACTGTGTATGGCAATGGGAGCTAAATAGTGACTCTTCTTACCAGAAAAAACTCTTGCTCGTAGGACCAGAAATTGCATGGGATTCAACTCCATTTCTGACTGGGAAACAAACACTAGCTCGCCTTACAAGAAACACACTCTGCTTTTGAGAGAAGAGCACTCTTCTACTCTATTGTGTTTCCTATAGGGCCAGAACAGTGAGCTTGCTCAGAACAAAAGAACTGTGCTTCCTACATACACAGGCCATATCTAGTTCAACTCTGCTTAGGAAACTGACAAGAACAGTAGATCCTCTTCAGTCCAATAAACTGTACATGCTGGGATAGGCGCCAGTGCTATTTGCCCTGTGTATGACAATGGGAGTGCAATAGTGACTCTTCTTACCAGAAAATAGCTCTTGCTCGTAGGACCAGAAACTGCACGTGATTCAACTCCATTTAGGACTGGGAAACAAACGCTGGCTTGCCTTAGAAGAAACACACTCTGCTTTTGAGAAAAGAGCACTCTTCTGCTTCACTGTGTTTCTCAAGGCGTCCGAACAGTGAGCTTGCTCAGAACAAAAGAACTGTGCTTCCTACACACACGGTCCATATCTAGTTCAACACTGCTTAGGAAACTAACAAGAACAGTAGCTCCTCTTCAGTCCAATACACTGTACATGCTGGGAACAGACTCCAGTGCTATTTGCCCTGTGTATGAAAATGGGAGCGCAATACTGACTCATCTTACCAGAAAACATCTCTTGCTCGTAGGACCAGAAACTGCATGGGATTCAACTCCATGTAGGACTGGGAAACAAATGCTAGCTCGCATTACAAGAAACACACTCTGCTTTTGAGAAAAGAGCACTCTTCTACTCTACTGTGTTTCCTATGGGGTTCGAAGAGTGAGCTTGCTCAGAACAAAAGAACTGTGCTTCCTACACACACGGGCCATATCTAGTTCAACGCTGCTTAGAAAACTGACAAGAACAGTAGCTCCGCTTCAGTTCAATACACTGTACTTGCTGGGAACAGAGGCAAGAGCTATTTGCACTGTGCATGGCAATGGGAGCACGATAGTGACTTTCATTACCAGAAAACAACTCTTGCTCGTAGGACCAGAAACTGCATGTGATTCAACACCATTTAGGACTGGGAAACAAACGCTAGCTCGCCTTACAAGAAACACACTCTGCTTTTGAGAAAAGAGCACTCTTCTGCTTCACTGTGTTTCTCATAGGGTCCGAACAGTGAGCTTGCTCAGAACAAAAGAACTGTGCTTCCTACACACACGGGCCATATCTAGTTCAACTCTGCTTAGGAAACTGACAAGAACAGTAGCTCCTCTTCAGTCCAATACACTGTATTGGCTGGGAACAGACGCGAGAGCTATTTGCACTGTGTATGGCAATGGAAGCACAATAGTGACTTTCCTTAGCAGAAAACAACTCTTGCCCTTATGACCAAGAACTGCATGTGATTCAACTCCATTTAGGACTGGGAAACAAACGCTAGCTCGCCTTAGAAGAAACACACTCTCCTTTTGAGAAAAGAGCACTCTTCTACTCTACTGTGTTTCTCATAGTGCCAGAACAGTGAGCTTGCTCAGAACAAAAGAACTGTGCTTCCTACACACATGGCCATATCTAGTTCAACTCTGCTTAGGAAACTGACAAGAACAGTAGCTCCTCTTCAGTCCAATACACTGTACTTGCTGGGAACAGACGCGAGAGCTATTTGCACTGTGTATTGCAATGGGAGCGCAATAGTGACTTTCCTTACCAGAAAACAACTCTTGCTCGTAGGACGAAAAATAAACAAACGGAAACACATAAAATATGAACCAATGGCTGAGGGGTGACCAACTGGATCAGGCCCTCTGAGTGGGTGAGACAGTTGATTGGCCTGATCTGTTTGGGAGGCATCCAGGCACTGGCACTGGGTCCTGTGCTCATTGCATGAGTCGGCTGTTTGAAATCTGGGGCCTATGCAGGGTCGCTTGGCTTGGCCTGGGAGGAGGGGACTGGACCTACCTGGACTGAGTCCACCAGGTTGATCTCAGTCTGTGGGGAAGGCGTTGCCCTGGAGGAGATTGGAATGGGAGGCGGGCTGGGGGGAAGGTGAAGGGGGCAGGAGGGGGGAGAACAAGGGAATCTGTGCCTGTATGCAGAACTTAATTGTGTTGCAAAATAAAAATTAAAAAAGAAAACTGCATGTGATTCAACTCCATTTAGGACTGGGAAACAAATGCTAGCTCGCCTTACAAGAAACAAACTCTGCTTTTGAGAAAAGAGCACTCTTCTACTCTACTGTGTTTCCCATAGTGCCAGAACAGTGAGCTTGCACAGAACGAAAGAACTGTGCTTCCTACACACACGGGCCATATCTAGTTCAACTCTGCTTAGGAAACTGACAAGAACAGTAGCTCCTCTTCAGTCCAATACACTGTAGTTGCTGGGAACAGACGCCAGTGCTATTTGCACTGTGTATGGCAATGGGAGCGCTATAGTGACTTTCCTTACCAGAAAACAACTCTTGCTCGTAGGACCAAAAACTGCATGTGATTCAACTCCATTTAGGACTGGGAAACAAACGCTAGCTCGCCTTACAAGAAACACACTCTGCTTTTGAGAAAAGAGCACTCTTCTACTCTACTGTGTTTCCTATAGGGCCAGAACAGTGAGCCTGCTCAGAACAAAAGAACTGTGCTTCCTACACACACGGGCCATATTTAGTTCAATTCTGCTTAGGAAACTGACAAGAACAGTAGATGCTCTTCAGTCCAATACACTGTACATGCTGGGAACAGACGCCAGTGCTATTTGCCCTGTGTATGACAATGGGAGCACAATAGTGACTCTTCTTACCAGAAAACAACTCTTGCTCGTAGGACCAGAAACTGCATGTGATTCAACTCCATTTAGGAATGGGAAAGAAACGCTAGCTCGCCTTACAAGAAACACAGTCTGCTTTTGAGAAAAGAGCACTCTTCTACTCTACTGTGTTTCCTATGGGGTCCAAACAGTGAGCTTGCTCAGAACAAAAGAACTGTGCTTCCTACACACACGGGCCGTATCTAGTTCAACTCTGCTTAGGAAACTGACAAGAGCAGTAGCTCCTCTTCAGTCCAATACACTGTATTTGCTGGGAACAGACTCCAGTGCTATTTGCCCTGTGTATGGCAATGAGAGCGCAATAGTGACTTTCCTTACCAGAAAACAACTCTTGCTCGTAGGACCAAAAACTTCATGTGATTCAACTCCATTTAGGACTGGGAAACAAACGCTAGCTCGCCTTACAAGAAACACACTCTGCTATTGAGAAAAGAGCACTCTTCTACTCTACTGTGTTTCCTATGGGGTCCGAACAGTGAGCTTGCTCAGAACAAAAGAACTGTGCTTCCTACACACAAGGGCCATATCTAGTTCAATTCTGCTTAGGAAACTGACAAGAACAGTAGCTCCTCCTCAGTCCAATACACTGTACATTCTGGGACAGACGCGAGTGCTATTTGCACTGTGTCTGGCAATGGGAGCTCAATAGTGACTCTTCTTACCAGAAAATAACTATTTCTCATAGATCCAGAAACTGCATGGGATTCAACTCCATGTAGGACTGGGAAACAAACACTAACTCGCCTTAAAAGAAACACACTCTGCTTTTGAGTAATGAGCTTTCTTCTACTCTACTGTTTTTCGTATAGGGCCAGAACAGTGAGCTTGCTCAGAACAAAAGAACTGTGCTTCCTACACACACGTGCCATATCTAGTTCAACTGTGCTTAGGAAACTGACAAGAACATTAGCTCTTCTTCAGTCCAATACACTGTACTTGCTGGGAACAGACGCGAGTGCTATTTGCCCTGTGTATGACAATGGGAGTGCAATAGTGACTCTTCTTACCAGAAAACAGCTCTTGCTCGTCGGAACAGAAACTGCATGTGATTCAACTTCATTTAGGACTGGGAAAGAAACGCTGGCTTGTTTTACAAGAAACACACTCTGCTTTTGAGAAAAGAGCACTCATCTGCTTCACTGTGTTTCTCATGGCGTCCGAACAGTGAGCTTGCTCAGAACAAAAGAACTGTACCTCCCACACACACGGGCCATATCTAGTTCAACACTGCTTAGGAAATTGACCAGAACAGTAGCTCCTCTTCATTCCAATACACTGTACATGCTGGGAACGACTCCAGTGCTATTTGCCCTGTGTATGAAAATGTGAGCGCAATAGTGACTCATCTTACCAGAAAACAACTCTTGCTCGTAGGACCAGAAACTGCATGGGATTCAACTCCATTAGGACTGGGAAACAAATGCTAGCTCGCCTTACAAGAAACACACTCTGCTTTTGAGAAAAGAGCACTCTTCTACTTTACTGCGTTTCCTATGGGGTCCGAAGAGTGAGCTTGCTCAGAACAAAAGAACTGTGCTTCCTACACACACGTGCCATATCTAGTTCAACTCTGCTTAGGAAACTGACAAGAACAGTAGCTCCGCTTCAGTCCAATACACTGTACTTGCTGGGAACAGACGCGAGAGCTATTTGCACTGTGCATCGCAATGGGAGCGCAATAGTGACTTTCCTTACCAGAAAACAACTCTTGCTCGTAGGACCAGAAACTGCATGTGATTCAACTCCACTTAGGACTGGGCAACAAACGCTAGCTCGCCTTACAAGAAACACACTCTGCTTTTCAGAGAAGAGCACTCTTCTACTCTACTGTGTTTCCAGGGGTTCAAACAGTGAGCTTGCTCACAACAAAGAACTGTGCTTCCTGCACACACGGGCCATATCTAGTTCAACTCTGCTTAGGAAACTGACAAGAACAGTAGCTCCTCCTCAGTCAAATACACTGTACTTGCTGGGAAGAGATGCGAGTGCTATTTGCCCTGTGTATGGCAATGGGAGCACAATAGTGACTCTTCTTACCAGAAAACAACTCTTGCTCGTAGGACCAGAAACTGTATGGGATTCAACTCCATTTAGGACTGGGAAACAAACACTAGCTCGCCTTACAAGAAACACACTCTGCTGTTGAGAAAAGAGCACTCTTCTACTCTACTGTGTTTCTTATACGGACAGATCAGTGAGCTTGCTCAGAACAAAAGAACTGTGCTTCCTACACACACAGCCATATCTAGTTCAATTCTGCTTAGGAAACGGACAAGAACTGTAGCTCCTCTTCAGTCCAATACACTGTACTTGCTGGGAACAGACGTGAATGCTATATGCACTGTGTATGGCAATGGGAGCACAATAGTGACTTTCCTTACCAGAAAACAACTCTTGCTCGTAGGACCAAAAACTGCATGTGATTCAACTCCATCTAGGAGTGGGAAACAAACGCTAGCACGCCTTACAAGAAACACACTCTGCTTTTGAGAAAAGAGCACTCTTCTACTCTACTGTGTTTCCTATGGGGTCCGAACAGTGAGCTTGCTCAGAAAAAAAGAACTGTGCTTCCTACACACACGGGCCATATCTAGTTCAATTCTGCTTAGGAAAATGACAAGAAAAGTAGCTCTTCTTCAGTCCAATACACTGTACTTGCTGGGAACAGACGCGAGTGCTATTTGCACTGTGTATGGCAATGGGAGCTAAATAGTGACTCTTCTTACCAGAAAAAACTCTTGCTCGTAGGACCAGAAATTGCATGGGATTCAACTCCATTTCTGACTGGGAAACAAACACTAGCTCGCCTTACAAGAAACACACTCTGCTTTTGAGAGAAGAGCACTCTTCTACTCTATTGTGTTTCCTATAGGGCCAGAACAGTGAGCTTGCTCAGAACAAAAGAACTGTGCTTCCTACATACACAGGCCATATCTAGTTCAACTCTGCTTAGGAAACTGACAAGAACAGTAGATCCTCTTCAGTCCAATAAACTGTACATGCTGGGATAGGCGCCAGTGCTATTTGCCCTGTGTATGACAATGGGAGTGCAATAGTGACTCTTCTTACCAGAAAATAGCTCTTGCTCGTAGGACCAGAAACTGCACGTGATTCAACTCCATTTAGGACTGGGAAACAAACGCTGGCTTGCCTTAGAAGAAACACACTCTGCTTTTGAGAAAAGAGCACTCTTCTGCTTCACTGTGTTTCTCAAGGCGTCCGAACAGTGAGCTTGCTCAGAACAAAAGAACTGTGCTTCCTACACACACGGTCCATATCTAGTTCAACACTGCTTAGGAAACTAACAAGAACAGTAGCTCCTCTTCAGTCCAATACACTGTACATGCTGGGAAAAGACTCCAGTGCTATTTGCCCTGTGTATGAAAATGGGAGCGCAATACTGACTCATCTTACCAGAAAACATCTCTTGCTCGTAGGACCAGAAACTGCATGGGATTCAACTCCATGTAGGACTGGGAAACAAATGCTAGCTCGCATTACAAGAAACACACTCTGCTTTTGAGAAAAGAGCACTCTTCTACTCTACTGTGTTTCCTATGGGGTTCGAAGAGTGAGCTTGCTCAGAACAAAAGAACTGTGCTTCCTACACACACGGGCCATATCTAGTTCAACGCTGCTTAGAAAACTGACAAGAACAGTAGCTCCGCTTCAGTTCAATACACTGTACTTGCTGGGAACAGACGCAAGAGCTATTTGCACTGTGCATGGCAATGGGAGCACGATAGTGACTTTCATTACCAGAAAACAACTCTTGCTCGTAGGACCAGAAACTGCATGTGATTCAACACCATTTAGGACTGGGAAACAAACGCTAGCTCGCCTTACAAGAAACACACTCTGCTTTTGAGAAAAGAGCACTCTTCTGCTTCACTGTGTTTCTCATAGGGTCCGAACAGTGAGCTTGCTCAGAACAAAAGAACTGTGCTTCCTACACACAGGGGCCATATCTAGTTCAACTCTGCTTAGGAAACTGACAAGAACAGTAGCTCCTCTTCAGTCCAATACACTGTATTGGCTGGGAACAGACGCGAGAGCTATTTGCACTGTGTATGGCAATGGAAGCACAATAGTGACTTTCCTTAGCAGAAAACAACTCTTGCCCTTATGACCAAGAACTGCATGTGATTCAACTCCATTTAGGACTGGGAAACAAACGCTAGCTCGCCTTAGAAGAAACACACTCTCCTTTTGAGAAAAGAGCACTCTTCTACTCTACTGTGTTTCTCATAGTGCCAGAACAGTGAGCTTGCTCAGAACAAAAGAACTGTGCTTCCTACACACATGGCCATATCTAGTTCAACTCTGCTTAGGAAACTGACAAGAACAGTAGCTCCTCTTCAGTCCAATACACTGTACTTGCTGGGAACAGACGCGAGAGCTATTTGCACTGTGTATTGCAATGGGAGCGCAATAGTGACTTTCCTTACCAGAAAACAACTCTTGCTCGTAGGACGAAAAATAAACAAACGGAAACACATAAAATACGAACCAATGGCTGAGGGGTGACCAACTGGATCAGGCCCTCTGAGTGGGTGAGACAGTTGATTGGCCTGATCTGTTTGGGAGGCATCCAGGCACTGGCACTGGGTCCTGTGCTCATTGCATGAGTCGGCTGTTTGAAACCTGGGGCCTATGCAGGGTCGCTTGGCTCGGCCTGGGAGGAGGGGACTGGACCTACCTGGACTGAGTCCACCAGGTTGATCTCAGTCTGTGGGGAAGGCGTTGCCCTGGAGGAGATTGGATTGGGAGGCGGGCTGGGGGGAAGGTGAAGGGGGCAGGAGGGGGGAGAACAAGGGAATCTGTGCCTGTATGCAGAACTTAATTGTGTTGCAAAATAAAAATTAAAAAAGAAAACTGCATGTGATTCAACTCCATTTAGGACTGGGAAACAAATGCTAGCTCGCCTTACAAGAAACAAACTCTGCTTTTGAGAAAAGAGCACTCTTCTACTCTACTGTGTTTCCCATAGTGCCAGAACAGTGAGCTTGCACAGAACGAAAGAACTGTGCTTCCTACACACACGGGCCATATCTAGTTCAACTCTGCTTAGGAAACTGACAAGAACAGTAGCTCCTCTTCAGTCCAATACACTGTAGTTGCTGGGAACAGACGCCAGTGCTATTTGCACTGTGTATGGCAATGGGAGCGCTATAGTGACTTTCCTTACCAGAAAACAACTCTTGCTCGTAGGACCAAAAACTGCATGTGATTCAACTCCATTTAGGACTGGGAAACAAACGCTAGCTCGCCTTACAAGAAACACACTCTGCTTTTGAGAAAAGAGCACTCTTCTACTCTACTGTGTTTCCTATAGGGCCAGAACAGTGAGCCTGCTCAGAACAAAAGAACTGTGCTTCCTACACACACGGGCCATATTTAGTTCAATTCTGCTTAGGAAACTGACAAGAACAGTAGATGCTCTTCAGTCCAATACACTGTACATGCTGGGAACAGACGCCAGTGCTATTTGCCCTGTGTATGACAATGGGAGCACAATAGTGACTCTTCTTACCAGAAAACAACTCTTGCTCGTAGGACCAGAAACTGCATGTGATTCAACTCCATTTAGGAATGGGAAAGAAACGCTAGCTCGCCTTACAAGAAACACAGTCTGCTTTTGAGAAAAGAGCACTCTTCTACTCTACTGTGTTTCCTATGGGGTCCAAACAGTGAGCTTGCTCAGAACAAAAGAACTGTGCTTCCTACACACACGGGCCGTATCTAGTTCAACTCTGCTTAGGAAACTGACAAGAGCAGTAGCTCCTCTTCAGTCCAATACACTGTATTTGCTGGGAACAGACTCCAGTGCTATTTGCCCTGTGTATGGCAATGAGAGCGCAATAGTGACTTTCCTTACCAGAAAACAACTCTTGCTCGTAGGACCAAAAACTTCATGTGATTCAACTCCATTTAGGACTGGGAAACAAACGCTAGCTCGCCTTACAAGAAACACACTCTGCTATTGAGAAAAGAGCACTCTTCTACTCTACTGTGTTTCCTATGGGGTCCGAACAGTGAGCTTGCTCAGAACAAAAGAACTGTGCTTCCTACACACAAGGGCCATATCTAGTTCAATTCTGCTTAGGAAACTGACAAGAACAGTAGCTCCTCCTCAGTCCAATACACTGTACATTCTGGGACAGACGCGAGTGCTATTTGCACTGTGTCTGGCAATGGGAGCTCAATAGTGACTCTTCTTACCAGAAAATAACTATTTCTCATAGATCCAGAAACTGCATGGGATTCAACTCCATGTAGGACTGGGAAACAAACACTAACTCGCCTTAAAAGAAACACACTCTGCTTTTGAGTAATGAGCTTTCTTCTACTCTACTGTTTTTCGTATAGGGCCAGAACAGTGAGCTTGCTCAGAACAAAAGAACTGTGCTTCCTACACACACGTGCCATATCTAGTTCAACTGTGCTTAGGAAACTGACAAGAACATTAGCTCTTCTTCAGTCCAATACACTGTACTTGCTGGGAACAGACGCGAGTGCTATTTGCCCTGTGTATGACAATGGGAGTGCAATAGTGACTCTTCTTACCAGAAAACAGCTCTTGCTCGTCGGAACAGAAACTGCATGTGATTCAACTTCATTTAGGACTGGGAAAGAAACGCTGGCTTGTTTTACAAGAAACACACTCTGCTTTTGAGAAAAGAGCACTCATCTGCTTCACTGTGTTTCTCATGGCGTCCGAACAGTGAGCTTGCTCAGAACAAAAGAACTGTACCTCCCACACACACGGGCCATATCTAGTTCAACACTGCTTAGGAAATTGACCAGAACAGTAGCTCCTCTTCATTCCAATACACTGTACATGCTGGGAACGACTCCAGTGCTATTTGCCCTGTGTATGAAAATGTGAGCGCAATAGTGACTCATCTTACCAGAAAACAACTCTTGCTCGTAGGACCAGAAACTGCATGGGATTCAACTCCATTAGGACTGGGAAACAAATGCTAGCTCGCCTTACAAGAAACACACTCTGCTTTTGAGAAAAGAGCACTCTTCTACTTTACTGCGTTTCCTATGGGGTCCGAAGAGTGAGCTTGCTCAGAACAAAAGAACTGTGCTTTCTACACACACGTGCCATATCTAGTTCAACTCTGCTTAGGAAACTGACAAGAACAGTAGCTCCGCTTCAGTCCAATACACTGTACTTGCTGGGAACAGACGCGAGAGCTATTTGCACTGTGCATCGCAATGGGAGCGCAATAGTGACTTTCCTTACCAGAAAACAACTCTTGCTCGTAGGACCAGAAACTGCATGTGATTCAACTCCACTTAGGACTGGGCAACAAACGCTAGCTCGCCTTACAAGAAACACACTCTGCTTTTCAGAGAAGAGCACTCTTCTACTCTACTGTGTTTCCAGGGGTTCAAACAGTGAGCTTGCTCACAACAAAGAACTGTGCTTCCTGCACACACGGGCCATATCTAGTTCAACTCTGCTTAGGAAACTGACAAGAACAGTAGCTCCTCCTCAGTCAAATACACTGTACTTGCTGGGAAGAGATGCGAGTGCTATTTGCCCTGTGTATGGCAATGGGAGCACAATAGTGACTCTTCTTACCAGAAAACAACTCTTGCTCGTAGGACCAGAAACTGTATGGGATTCAACTCCATTTAGGACTGGGAAACAAACACTAGCTCGCCTTACAAGAAACACACTCTGCTTTTGAGAAAAGAGCACTCTTCTACTCTACTGTGTTTCCTATGGGGTCCGAACAGTGAGCTTGCTCAGAAAAAAAGAACTGTGCTTCCTACACACACGGGCCATATCTAGTTCAATTCTGCTTAGGAAAATGACAAGAACAGTAGCTCTTCTTCAGTCCAATACACTGTACTTGCTGGGAACAGACGCGAGTGCTATTTGCACTGTGTATGGCAATGGGAGCTAAATAGTGACTCTTCTTACCAGAAAAAACTCTTGCTCGTAGGACCAGAAATTGCATGGGATTCAACTCCATTTCTGACTGGGAAACAAACACTAGCTCGCCTTACAAGAAACACACTCTGCTTTTGAGAGAAGAGCACTCTTCTACTCTATTGTGTTTCCTATAGGGCCAGAACAGTGAGCTTGCTCAGAACAAAAGAACTGTGCTTCCTACATACACAGGCCATATCTAGTTCAACTCTGCTTAGGAAACTGACAAGAACAGTAGATCCTCTTCAGTCCAATAAACTGTACATGCTGGGATAGGCGCCAGTGCTATTTGCCCTGTGTATGACAATGGGAGTGCAATAGTGACTCTTCTTACCAGAAAATAGCTCTTGCTCGTAGGACCAGAAACTGCACGTGATTCAACTCCATTTAGGACTGGGAAACAAACGCTGGCTTGCCTTAGAAGAAACACACTCTGCTTTTGAGAAAAGAGCACTCTTCTGCTTCACTGTGTTTCTCAAGGCGTCCGAACAGTGAGCTTGCTCAGAACAAAAGAACTGTGCTTCCTACACACACGGTCCATATCTAGTTCAACACTGCTTAGGAAACTAACAAGAACAGTAGCTCCTCTTCAGTCCAATACACTGTACATGCTGGGAACAGACTCCAGTGCTATTTGCCCTGTGTATGAAAATGGGAGCGCAATACTGACTCATCTTACCAGAAAACATCTCTTGCTCGTAGGACCAGAAACTGCATGGGATTCAACTCCATGTAGGACTGGGAAACAAATGCTAGCTCGCATTACAAGAAACACACTCTGCTTTTGAGAAAAGAGCACTCTTCTACTCTACTGTGTTTCCTATGGGGTTCGAAGAGTGAGCTTGCTCAGAACAAAAGAACTGTGCTTCCTACACACACGGGCCATATCTAGTTCAACGCTGCTTAGAAAACTGACAAGAACAGTAGCTCCGCTTCAGTTCAATACACTGTACTTGCTGGGAACAGAGGCAAGAGCTATTTGCACTGTGCATGGCAATGGGAGCACGATAGTGACTTTCATTACCAGAAAACAACTCTTGCTCGTAGGACCAGAAACTGCATGTGATTCAACACCATTTAGGACTGGGAAACAAACGCTAGCTCGCCTTACAAGAAACACACTCTGCTTTTGAGAAAAGAGCACTCTTCTGCTTCACTGTGTTTCTCATAGGGTCCGAACAGTGAGCTTGCTCAGAACAAAAGAACTGTGCTTCCTACACACAGGGGCCATATCTAGTTCAACTCTGCTTAGGAAACTGACAAGAACAGTAGCTCCTCTTCAGTCCAATACACTGTATTGGCTGGGAACAGACGCGAGAGCTATTTGCACTGTGTATGGCAATGGAAGCACAATAGTGACTTTCCTTAGCAGAAAACAACTCTTGCCCTTATGACCAAGAACTGCATGTGATTCAACTCCATTTAGGACTGGGAAACAAACGCTAGCTCGCCTTAGAAGAAACACACTCTCCTTTTGAGAAAAGAGCACTCTTCTACTCTACTGTGTTTCTCATAGTGCCAGAACAGTGAGCTTGCTCAGAACAAAAGAACTGTGCTTCCTACACACATGGCCATATCTAGTTCAACTCTGCTTAGGAAACTGACAAGAACAGTAGCTCCTCTTCAGTCCAATACACTGTACTTGCTGGGAACAGACGCGAGAGCTATTTGCACTGTGTATTGCAATGGGAGCGCAATAGTGACTTTCCTTACCAGAAAACAACTCTTGCTCGTAGGACGAAAAATAAACAAACGGAAACACATAAAATATGAACCAATGGCTGAGGGGTGACCAACTGGATCAGGCCCTCTGAGTGGGTGAGACAGTTGATTGGCCTGATCTGTTTGGGAGGCATCCAGGCACTGGCACTGGGTCCTGTGCTCATTGCATGAGTCGGCTGTTTGAAATCTGGGGCCTATGCAGGGTCGCTTGGCTCGGCCTGGGAGGAGGGGACTGGACCTACCTGGACTGAGTCCACCAGGTTGATCTCAGTCTGTGGGGAAGGCGTTGCCCTGGAGGAGATTGGAATGGGAGGCGGGCTGGGGGGAAGGTGAAGGGGGCAGGAGGGGGGAGAACAAGGGAATCTGTGCCTGTATGCAGAACTTAATTGTGTTGCAAAATAAAAATTAAAAAAGAAAACTGCATGTGATTCAACTCCATTTAGGACTGGGAAACAAATGCTAGCTCGCCTTACAAGAAACAAACTCTGCTTTTGAGAAAAGAGCACTCTTCTACTCTACTGTGTTTCCCATAGTGCCAGAACAGTGAGCTTGCACAGAACGAAAGAACTGTGCTTCCTACACACACGGGCCATATCTAGTTCAACTCTGCTTAGGAAACTGACAAGAACAGTAGCTCCTCTTCAGTCCAATACACTGTAGTTGCTGGGAACAGACGCCAGTGCTATTTGCACTGTGTATGGCAATGGGAGCGCTATAGTGACTTTCCTTACCAGAAAACAACTCTTGCTCGTAGGACCAAAAACTGCATGTGATTCAACTCCATTTAGGACTGGGAAACAAACGCTAGCTCGCCTTACAAGAAACACACTCTGCTTTTGAGAAAAGAGCACTCTTCTACTCTACTGTGTTTCCTATAGGGCCAGAACAGTGAGCCTGCTCAGAACAAAAGAACTGTGCTTCCTACACACACGGGCCATATTTAGTTCAATTCTGCTTAGGAAACTGACAAGAACAGTAGATGCTCTTCAGTCCAATACACTGTACATGCTGGGAACAGACGCCAGTGCTATTTGCCCTGTGTATAACAATGGGAGCACAATAGTGACTCTTCTTACCAGAAAACAACTCTTGCTCGTAGGACCAGAAACTGCATGTGATTCAACTCCATTTAGGAATGGGAAAGAAACGCTAGCTCGCCTTACAAGAAACACAGTCTGCTTTTGAGAAAAGAGCACTCTTCTACTCTACTGTGTTTCCTATGGGGTCCAAACAGTGAGCTTGCTCAGAACAAAAGAACTGTGCTTCCTACACACACGGGCCGTATCTAGTTCAACTCTGCTTAGGAAACTGACAAGAGCAGTAGCTCCTCTTCAGTCCAATACACTGTATTTGCTGGGAACAGACTCCAGTGCTATTTGCCCTGTGTATGGCAATGAGAGCGCAATAGTGACTTTCCTTACCAGAAAACAACTCTTGCTCGTAGGACCAAAAACTTCATGTGATTCAACTCCATTTAGGACTGGGAAACAAACGCTAGCTCGCCTTACAAGAAACACACTCTGCTATTGAGAAAAGAGCACTCTTCTACTCTACTGTGTTTCCTATGGGGTCCGAACAGTGAGCTTGCTCAGAACAAAAGAACTGTGCTTCCTACACACAAGGGCCATATCTAGTTCAATTCTGCTTAGGAAACTGACAAGAACAGTAGCTCCTCCTCAGTCCAATACACTGTACATTCTGGGACAGACGCGAGTGCTATTTGCACTGTGTCTGGCAATGGGAGCTCAATAGTGACTCTTCTTACCAGAAAATAACTATTTCTCATAGATCCAGAAACTGCATGGGATTCAACTCCATGTAGGACTGGGAAACAAACACTAACTCGCCTTAAAAGAAACACACTCTGCTTTTGAGTAATGAGCTTTCTTCTACTCTACTGTTTTTCGTATAGGGCCAGAACAGTGAGCTTGCTCAGAACAAAAGAACTGTGCTTCCTACACACACGTGCCATATCTAGTTCAACTGTGCTTAGGAAACTGACAAGAACATTAGCTCTTCTTCAGTCCAATACACTGTACTTGCTGGGAACAGACGCGAGTGCTATTTGCCCTGTGTATGACAATGGGAGTGCAATAGTGACTCTTCTTACCAGAAAACAGCTCTTGCTCGTCGGAACAGAAACTGCATGTGATTCAACTTCATTTAGGACTGGGAAAGAAACGCTGGCTTGTTTTACAAGAAACACACTCTGCTTTTGAGAAAAGAGCACTCATCTGCTTCACTGTGTTTCTCATGGCGTCCGAACAGTGAGCTTGCTCAGAACAAAAGAACTGTACCTCCCACACACACGGGCCATATCTAGTTCAACACTGCTTAGGAAATTGACCAGAACAGTAGCTCCTCTTCATTCCAATACACTGTACATGCTGGGAACGACTCCAGTGCTATTTGCCCTGTGTATGAAAATGTGAGCGCAATAGTGACTCATCTTACCAGAAAACAACTCTTGCTCGTAGGACCAGAAACTGCATGGGATTCAACTCCATTAGGACTGGGAAACAAATGCTAGCTCGCCTTACAAGAAACACACTCTGCTTTTGAGAAAAGAGCACTCTTCTACTTTACTGCGTTTCCTATGGGGTCCGAAGAGTGAGCTTGCTCAGAACAAAAGAACTGTGCTTCCTACACACACGTGCCATATCTAGTTCAACTCTGCTTAGGAAACTGACAAGAACAGTAGCTCCGCTTCAGTCCAATACACTGTACTTGCTGGGAACAGACGCGAGAGCTATTTGCACTGTGCATCGCAATGGGAGCGCAATAGTGACTTTCCTTACCAGAAAACAACTCTTGCTCGTAGGACCAGAAACTGCATGTGATTCAACTCCACTTAGGACTGGGCAACAAACGCTAGCTCGCCTTACAAGAAACACACTCTGCTTTTCAGAGAAGAGCACTCTTCTACTCTACTGTGTTTCCAGGGGTTCAAACAGTGAGCTTGCTCACAACAAAGAACTGTGCTTCCTGCACACACGGGCCATATCTAGTTCAACTCTGCTTAGGAAACTGACAAGAACAGTAGCTCCTCCTCAGTCAAATACACTGTACTTGCTGGGAAGAGATGCGAGTGCTATTTGCCCTGTGTATGGCAATGGGAGCACAATAGTGACTCTTCTTACCAGAAAACAACTCTTGCTCGTAGGACCAGAAACTGTATGGGATTCAACTCCATTTAGGACTGGGAAACAAACACTAGCTCGCCTTACAAGAAACACACTCTGCTGTTGAGAAAAGAGCACTCTTCTACTCTACTGTGTTTCTTATACGGACAGATCAGTGAGCTTGCTCAGAACAAAAGAACTGTGCTTCCTACACACACAGCCATATCTAGTTCAATTCTGCTTAGGAAAATGACAAGAACAGTAGCTCTTCTTCAGTCCAATACACTGTACTTGCTGGGAACAGACGCGAGTGCTATTTGCACTGTGTATGGCAATGGGAGCTAAATAGTGACTCTTCTTACCAGAAAAAACTCTTGCTCGTAGGACCAGAAATTGCATGGGATTCAACTCCATTTCTGACTGGGAAACAAACACTAGCTCGCCTTACAAGAAACACACTCTGCTTTTGAGAGAAGAGCACTCTTCTACTCTATTGTGTTTCCTATAGGGCCAGAACAGTGAGCTTGCTCAGAACAAAAGAACTGTGCTTCCTACATACACAGGCCATATCTAGTGCAACTCTGCTAAGGAAACTGACAAGAACAGTAGATCCTCTTCAGTCCAATAAACTGTACATGCTGGGATAGGCGCCAGTGCTATTTGCCCTGTGTATGACAATGGGAGTGCAATAGTGACTCTTCTTACCAGAAAATAGCTCTTGCTCGTAGGACCAGAAACTGCACGTGATTCAACTCCATTTAGGACTGGGAAACAAATGCTGGCTTGCCTTAGAAGAAACACACTCTGCTTTTGAGAAAAGAGCACTCATCTGCTTCACTGTGTTTCTCAAGGCGTCCGAACAGTGAGCTTGCTCAGAACAAAAGAACTGTGCTTCCTACACACACGGTCCATATCTAGTTCAACACTGCTTAGGAAACTAACAAGAACAGTAGCTCCTCTTCAGTCCAATACACTGTACATGCTGGGAACAGACTCCAGTGCTATTTGCCCTGTGTATGAAAATGGGAGCGCAATACTGACTCATCTTACCAGAAAACATCTCTTGCTCGTAGGACCAGAAACTGCATGGGATTCAACTCCATGTAGGACTGGGAAACAAATGCTAGCTCGCATTACAAGAAAAACACTCTGCTTTTGAGAAAAGAGCACTCATCTACTCTACTGTGTTTCCTATGGGGTTCGAAGAGTGAGCTTGCTCAGAACAAAAGAACTGTGCTTCCTACACACACGGGCCATATCTAGTTCAACGCTGCTTAGAAAACTGACAAGAACAGTAGCTCCGCTTCAGTTCAATACACTGTACTTGCTGGGAACAGACGCAAGAGATATTTGCACTGTGCATGGCAATGGGAGCACGATAGTGACTTTCATTACCAGAAAACAACTCTTGCTCGTAGGACCAGAAACTGCATGTGATTCAACACCATTTAGGACTGGGAAACAAACGCTAGCTCGCCTTACAAGAAACACACTCTGCTTTTGAGAAAAGAGCACTCTTCTGCTTCACTGTGTTTCTCATAGGGTCCGAACAGTGAGCTTGCTCAGAACAAAAGAACTGTGCTTCCTACACACAGGGGCCATATCTAGTTCAACTCTGCTTAGGAAACTAACAAGAACAGTAGCTCCTCTTCTGTCCAATACACTGTACTTGCTGGGAACAGACACGAGTGCTATTTGCCCTGTGTATGTCAATGGGAGCGCAATCGTGACTCTTCTTACCAGAAAACAACTCTTGCTCGTAGACCAGAAACTGCATGGGATTCAACTCCATTTAGGACTGGGAAACAAACACTAGCTCGCCTTACAAGAAACACACACTGCTTTTGAGAAGAGAGCACTCTTCTACTCTACACTGTCTCCCATAGTGCCAGAACAGTGAGCTTGCTCAGAACAAAAGAACTGTGCTTCCTACACACGGCCATATCTAGTTCAATTATGCTTAGGAAACTGACAAGAACAATAGATCCTCTTCAGTCCAATACAATGTACTTGCTGGGAACAGAAGCCAGTGGTATTTGCCCTGTGTATGACAATGGGAGCGCAATAGTGACTCATCTACCAGAAAACAACTCTTGCTCATAGGACCAGAATCTGCACGTGATTCAACTCCATTTAGGACTGGGAAACATACACTAGCTCGCCTTTTAAGAAACACACTCTTCTTTTGACAAAAGAGCACTCTTCTGCTTCACTGTGTTTCTCATGGGGTCCGAAGAGTGAGATTGCTCAGAACAAAAGAACTGTGCTTCCTACACACACTGGCCATATCTGGTTCAACTCTGCTTAGGAATCTGATCAGAACAGTAGATCTTCATCAGTCCAATACACTGTACATGCTGGGAACAGACGCCAGTGCTATTTGCCCTATGTATGACAATGGGAGCACAATAGTGACTCTTCTTACCAGAAAACAACTCTTGCTCATAGGACCAGAAACTGCATGTGATTCAACTCCTTTTAGGACTGGGAAATAAACGCTAGCTCGCCTTACAAGAAACAAACTCTGCTTTTGAGAAAAGAGCACACTTCTACTCTACTGTGTTTCCTATGGGGTCCGTAAAGTGAGCTTGCTCAGAACAAAGAACTGTGCTTCCTACACACACGGGTAATATCTAGTTCAACTCTGCTTAGGAAACTGACGAGAACAGTAGCTCCTCTTCAGTCCAATACACTGTACTTGCTGGGAACACACGTGAGTGCCATAGCCCTGTGTATGACAACGGGAGCGCAACAGTGACTCTTCTTAACAGAAAACAACTCTTGCTCATAGGACCACAAACTTCATGTGATTCAACTCCATTTAGGACTGGGAAACAAACGCTAGCTCGCCTTACAAGAAACACACTCTGCGTTTGAGAAGAGAGCACTCTTCTACTCTACTGTGTTTCCCATAGTGCCAGAACAGTGAGCTTGCTCAGAACAAAAGAACTGTGCTTCCTACACACACGGGCCATATCTGGTTCAACTCTGATTAGGAAACTGACAAGAACAGTAGATCCTCTTCAGTCCAATACACTGTACATGCTGGGAACAGACGCCAGTGCTATTTTCTCTGTGTATGGCAATGGCAGCACAATAGTGACTCTTCTTACCAGAAAACAACTCTTGTCGTAGGACCAGAAACTGCATGTGATTCAACTCCATTTATGACTGGGAAACAAACGCTAGGTTGCCTTACAAGAAACACACTCTGCTTTTGAGAAGAGAGCACTCTTCTACTCTACTGTGTTTCCTATAGGGCCAGAACAGTGAGCTTGCTCAGAACAAAAGAACTGTGCTTGCTACACACGGGCCCTGTCTAGTTCAACTCTGCTTAGGAAACTGACAAGAACAGTAGCTCCTCTTTAGTCAAATACACTGTACTTGATGGGAACAGACGTGTGTGCAATTTGCACTGTGTATGGCAATGGGAGCACATTAGTGACTTTCCTTACCAGAAAACAACTCTTGCTCATAGGACCAAAAACTGCATGGGATTCAACTCCATTTAGGACTGGGAAACAAACGCTAGCTCGCCTTACAAGAAACACACTCTGCTTTTGAGAAAAGAGCACTCTTCTGCTTCACTGTGTTTCCTATAGGGTCAGAACAGTGAGCTTGCTCAGAACAAAAGACCTGTGCTTCCTACACCCATGGGCCATATTATTTCAATTCTGCTTAGGAAACTGACTAGAACAGTACAACCTCTTCAGTCCAATACACTGTACATGCTGGGAACAGACGCCAGTGCGATTGGCCCTGTGTATGACAATGGGAGCGCAATAGTGACTCTTCTTACCGGAAAACAACTCTTGCTCATAGGACCAGAAACTGCATGTGATTCAACTCCGTTTATGACTGGGAAACAAACGCTATCTCACCTTACAAGAACCACACTCTGCTTTTGAGAAAAGAGCACTCTTCTACTCTACTGTGTTTCCCATAGTGCCAGAACAGTGAGCTTGCTCAGAACAAAAGAAATGTGCTTCCTACACACACGGGCCATATCTGGTTCAACACTGCTTAGGAAACTGAAAAGAACAGTAGCTCCTCTTCAGTCCAATACACTGCACTTGCTGGCAACACACCCGAGAGCTATTTGCACTGTGTATAGCAATGGAAGCGCAATAATTACTTTCCTTACCAGAAATCAATTCTTGCTCATAGGACCAAAAACTGCATGTGATTCAACTCCATTTAGGACTGGGAACCAAACGCTAGCTCACCTTACAAGAAACACACTCTGCTTTTGAGAAAAGAGCACTCTTCTACTCTACTGTGTTTCCTATAGGGCCAGAACTATGAGTTTGCTCAGAACAAAAGAACTGTGCTTCCTACACACACGGGCCATATTTAGTTGAACTCTGCTTAGTAAACTGACAAGAACAGTAGATCCTCTTCAGTCCAATACACTGTACATGCTGGGAACAGACGCCAGTGCTATTTGCCCTGTGTATGACAATGGGAGTGCAATAGTGACTTTTCTTACCAGAAAACAACTCTTGCTCATAGGACCAAAAACTGCATGTAATTCAACTCCAGTTAGGACTGGGAAACAAACGCTAGCTCGCCTTACAAGAAACACACTCTGCTTTTGAGAAAAGAGCACTCTTCTACTCTACTGTGTTTCCTATAGGGCTAGAACAGTGAGCTTGCTCAGAACAAAAGAACTGTGCTTCCTACACACACGGGCCATATTTAGTTGAACTCTTCTTAGGAACCTGACAAGAACAGTAGATCCTCTTCAGTCCAATACACTGTACATGTTGGGAACAGACGCCAGTGCTATTTGCCCTGTGTATGACAATGGAAGCACAATAGTGACTTTTCTTACCAGAAAACAACTCTTGCTCGTAGGACCAAAAACTGCATGTGATTCAACTCCAGTTAGGACTGGGAAACAAACGCTAGCTCTCCTTACAAGAAACACACTCTGCTTTTGAGAAAAGAGCACTCTTCTGCTTCACTGTGTTTCTCAAGGCGTCCGAATAGTGAGCTTGCTCAGAACAAAAGAACTGTGCTTCCTACACACACGGTCCATATCTAGTTCAACACTGCTTAGGAAACTGACAAGAACAGTAGCTCCTCTTCAGTCCAATACACTGTACATGCTGGGAACAGACTCCAGTGCTATTTGCCCTGTGTATGAAAATGGGAGCGCAATACTGACTCATCTTACCAGAAAACAAGTCTTGCTCGTAGGACCAGAAACTGCATGGGATTCAACTCCATGTAGGACTGGGAAACAAATGCTAGCTCGCATTACAAGAAACACACTCTGCTTTTGAGAAAAGAGCACTCTTCTACTCTACTGTGTTTCCTATGGGGTTCAAAGACTGAGCTTGCTCAGAACAAAAGAACTGTGCTTCCTACACACACGGGCCATATCTAGTTCAACTCTGCTTAGAAAACTGACAAGAACAGTACCTCCGCTTCAGTTCAATACACTGTACTTGCTGGGAACAGACGCGAGAGCTATTTGCACTGTGCATGGCAATGGAAGCACAATAGTGACTTTCATTACCAGAAAACAGCTCTTGCTCGTAGGACCAGAAACTGCATGTGATTAGACACCATTTAGGACTGGGAAACAAACGCTAGCTTGCCTTACAATTAACACACTCTGCTTTTGAGAAAAGAGCACTCTTCTACTCTACGGTGTTACCTATAGGGCCAGAACAGTGAGCTTGCTCAGAACAAAAGAAATGTGCTTCCTACACACATGGGCCATATTTAGTTCAATTCTGCTTAGGAAACTGACAAGAACAGTAGATCCTCTTTAGTCCAATACTCTGTACATGCTGGGAACAGACGCCAGTGCTATTTGCCCTGTGTATGACAATGGGAGCACAATAGTGACTCTTCTTACCAGAAAACAACTCTTGCTCATAGGACCAGAAACTGCCTGTGATTCAACTCCATTTAGGACTGGGAAACAAATGCTAGCTCGCCTTACAAAAAACACTCTCTGCTTTTGAGAAAAGAGCACTCTTCTACTCTACTGTGATTTTTATGGTGTCTGAACAGTGAGCTTGCTCACAACAAAAGAACTGTGCTTCCTACACATCGGGCCATATCTAGTTCAACTCTGCTTAGGAAACTGACAAGAACAGTAGCTCCTCTTCAGTCCAATACACTGTATTTTCTGGGAACAGACGCGAGAGCTATTTGCACTGTGTATGGCAATGGGAGCGCAATAGTGACTTTCCTTAGCAGAAAACAACTCTTGCCCTTATGACCAAAAACTGCATGTGATTCAACTCCATTTAGGACTGGGAAACAAACGCTAGCTCGCCTTAGAAGAAACACACTCTCCTTTTGAGAAAAGAGCACTCTTCTACTCTACTGTGTTTCCCATAGTGCCAGAACAGTGAGCTTGCTCAGAACAAAAGAACTGTGCTTTTTACACACATGGCCATATCTAGTTCAACTCTGCTTAGGAAACTGACAAGAACAGTAGCTCCTCTTCAGTCCAATACACTGTACTTGCTGGGAACAGACGCGAGAGCTATTTGCACTGTGTATGGCAATGGGAGCGCAATAGTGACTTTCCTTACCAGAAAACAACTCTTGCTCGTAGGACCAAAAATAAACAAACGGAAACACATAAAATATGAACCAATGGCTGAGGGGTGACCAACTGGATCAGGCCCTCTGAGTGGGTGAGACAGTTGATTGGCCTGATCTGTTTGGGAGGCATCCAGGCACTGGCACTGGGTCCTGTGCTCATTGCATGAGTCGGCTGTTTGAAACCTGGGGCCTATGCAGGGTCTCTTGGCTCGGCCTGGGAGGAGGGGACTGGACCTACCTGGACTGAGTCCACCAGGTTGATCTCAGTCTGTGGGGAAGGCTTGCCCTGGAGGAGATTGGAATGGGAGGCGGGCTGGAGGGAAGGTGACGAGGGCGGGAGGGGGGAGAACAAGGGAATCTGTGCCTGTATGTAGAACTTAATTGTGTTGAAAAATAAAAATTAAAAAAGAAAACTGCATGTGATTCAACTCCATTTAGGACTGGGAAACAAATGCTAGCTCGCCTTACAAGAAACAAACTCTGCTTTTGAGAAAAGAGCACTCTTCTACTCTACTGTGTTTCCCATAGTGCCAGAACAGTGAGCTTGCTCAGAACAAAAGAACTGTGCTTCCTACACACACGGGCCATATCTAGTTCAACTCTGCTTAGGAAACTGACAAGAACAGTAGCTCCTCTTCAGTCCAATACACTGTAGTTGCTGGGAACAGACGCCAGTGCTATTTACACTGTGTGTGGCAATGGGAGCGCTATAGTGACTTTTTTTTACCAGAAAACAACTCTTGCTCGAAGGACCAAAAACTGCATGTGATTCAACTCCATTTAGGACTGGGAAACAAATGCTAGCTCGCCTTACAAGAAACACACTCTGCTTTTGAGAAAAGAGCACTCTTCCACTCTACTGTGTTTCCCATAGTGCCAGAACAGTGAGCTTGCTCAGAACAAATGAACTGTGCTTCCTACACACGGGCCATATCTAGTTCAACTCTGCTTAGGAAACTGACAAGATGTGTAGCTCCTCTTCAGTCCAATACACTGTAGTTGCTGGGAACAGATGCCAGTGCTATTTGCACTGTGTGTGGCAATGGGAGCACAATAGTGACTTTCCTTACCAGAAAACAACTCTTGCTCGTAGGACCAAAAACTGCATGTGATTCAACTCCATTTAGGACTTGGAAACAAACGCTAGCTCGCCTTACAAGAAACACACTCTGCTTTTGAGAAAAGAGCACTCTTCTACTCTACTGTGTTTCCTATAGGGCCAGAACAGTGAGCTTGCTCAGAACAAAAGAACTATACTTCCTACACACATGGGCCATATTTAATTCAATTCTGCTTAGGAAACTGACAAGAACAGTAGATCCTCTTCAGTCCAATACACTGTACATGCTGGGAACAGACGCAGTGCTATTTTCTCTGTGTATGGCAATGGCAGCGCAATAGTGACTCTTCTTACCAGAAAACAACTCTTGTCATAGGACCAGAAACTGCATGTGATTCAACTCCATTTATGACTGGGAAACAAACGCTAGCTCGCCTTACAAGAAACACACTCTGCTTTTGAGAAAAGAGCTCTCTTCTACTCTACTGTGTTTCCTATAGGGTCAGAACAGTGAGCTTGCTCAGAACAAAAGACCTGTGCTTCCTACACCCATGGGCCATATTATTTCAATTCTGCTTAGGAAACTGACAAGAACAGCACAACCTCTTCAGTCCAATACACTGTACATGCTGGGAACAGACGCCAGTGCGATTGGCCCTGTGTATGACAATGGGAGCGCAATAGTGACTCTTCTTACCGGAAAACAACTCTTGCTCATAGGACCAGAAACCGCATGTGATTCAACTCCATTTAGGACTGGGAAACAAACGCTATCTCACCTTACAAGAACCACACTCTGCTTTTGAGAAAAGAGCACTCTTCTACTCTACTGTGTTTCCCATAGTGCCAGAACAGTGAGCTTGCTCAGAACAAAAGAAATGTGCTTCCTACACACACGGGCCATATCTAGTTCAACTCTGCTTAGGAAACTGAAAAGAACAGTAGCTCCTCTTCAGTCCAATACACTGCACTTGCTGGCAACACACCCGAGAGCTATTTGCACTGTGTATGGCAATGGGAGCGCAATAGTGACTTTCCTTACCAGAAACAACTCTTGCTCGTAGGACCAAAAACTGCATGTGATTCAACTCCATTTAGGACTGGGAAACAAACGCTAGCTCGCCTTACAAGAAACACACTCTGCTTTTGAGAAAAGAGAACTCTTCTACTCTACTGTGTTTCCTATAGGGCCAGAACAGTGAACTTGCTCAGAACAAAAGAAATGTGCTTCCTACACACACGGGCCATATTTAGTTTAATTTGCTTAGGAAACTGACAAGAACAGTAGATCCTCTTCAGTCCAATACACTGTACATGCTGGGAACAGACGCCAGTGCTATTTGCCCTGTGTATGACAATGGGAGCACAATAGTGACTCTTCTTACCAGAAAACAACTCTTGCTCGTAGGACCAGAAACTGCATGTCATTCAACTCCATTTAGGACTGGGAAACAAACGCTAGCTCGCCTTACAAGAAACAAACTCTGCTTTTGAGAAAAGAGCACAATTCTACTCTACTGTGTTTCCTATGGTGTCTGAACAGAGAGCTTGATCAGAACAAAAGAACTGTGCTTCCTACACTCACGGGCCATATCTAGTTCAACTCTGCTTAGAAAACTGACAAGAACAGTAGCTCCTCTTTAGTCCAATACACTGTATTTGCTGGGAACAGACGCGAGAGCTATTTGCACTGTGTATGGCAATGGGAGCGCAATAGTGACTTTCCTTACCAGAAAACAACTCTTGCTCGTAGGACCAAAAACTGCATGTGATTCAACTCCATTTAGGCCTGGGAAACAAACGCTAGCTCGCCTTACAAAAAACACACTCTGCTTTTGAGAAAAGAGCACTCTTCTACTCTACTGTGTTTCCTATAGGGTCAGAACAGTGAGCTTGCTCAGAACAAAAGAACTGTGCTTCCTACACACAGGGCCATATCTAGTTCAACTCTGCTTAGGAAACTGACAAGAACAGTAGCTCCTCTTCAGTCCAATACACTGTACTTGCTGGGAACAGACGCGAGAGCTATTTGCACTGTGTATGGCAATGGGAACTCATTAGTGACTTTCCTTACCAGAAAACAACTCTTGCTCGTAGGACCAAAAACTGCATGTGATTCAACTCCATTTTGGACTGGGAAACAAACGCTAGCTCGCCTTACAAGAAACACACTCTGCTTTTGAGAAAAGAGCACTCTTCTACTCTACTGTGTTTCCTATGGAGTCTGAACAGTGAGCTTGCTCAAAACAAAAGAACTGTGCTTCCTACACACAGTGCCATATCTAGTTCAACTCTGCTTAGGAAACTGACAAGAACAGTTGCTCCTCTTCAGTCCAATACACTGTACTTGCTGGGAACAGACGCGAGAGCTATTTGCACTGTGTATCGCAATGGGAGCGCAATAGTGACTTTCCTTACCAGAAAACAACTCTTGCTCGTAGGACCAAAAATAAACAAACGGAAACACATGAAATATGAACCATTGGCTGAGGGGTGACCAACTGGATCAGGCCCTCTGAGTGGGTGAGACAGTTGATTGGCCTGATCTGTTTGGGAGGCATCCTGGCACTGGCACTGGGTCCTGTGCTCATTGCATGAGTCGGCTGTTTGAAACCTGGGGCCTATGCAGGGTCGCTTGGCTCGGCCTGGGAGTAGGGGACTTGACCTACCTGGACTGAGTCCACCAGGGTGATCTCAGTCTGTGGGAAAGGCGTTGCCCTGGAGGAGATTGGAATGGGAGGTGGGCTGGGGGGAAGGTAAGGGGGGCCGGAGTGGGGAGAACAAGGGAATCTGTGCCTGTATGTAGAACTTAATTTTGTTGCAAAATAAAAATTAAAAAAAAAAACTGCATGTGATTCAACTCCATTTAGGACTGGGAAACAAACGCTAGTTCGCCTTACAAGAAACACACTCTGCTTTTGAGAAAAGAGCACTCTTCTACTCTACTGTGTTTCCCATAGTGCCAGAACAGTGAGCTTGCTCAGAACAAAAGAACTGTGCTTCCTACACACACGGGCCATATCTAGTTCAACTCTGCTTAGGAAATTGACAAGAACAGTAGCTCCTCTTCAGTCCAATACACTGTACTTCCTCGGAACAGACACCAGTGCTATTTGCACTGTGTATGGCAATGGGAGGGCTATAGTGACTTTCCTTACCAGAAAACAATTCTTGCTCATAGGAATAAAAACTGCATGTGATTCAACTCCATTTAGGACTGGGAAAGAAACGCTAGCTCGCCTTACAATAAACACACTCTGCTTTTGAAAAAAGAGCACTCTTCTACTCTACTGTGTTTCCCATAGTGCCAGAACAGTGAGCTTGCTCAGAACAAAAGAACTGTGCTTCCTACACACACGGGCCATATTTAGTTCAACTCTGCTTAGGAAACTGACAAGAACAGTAGCTCCTCTTCAGTCCAATACACTGTACTTGCTGGGAACAGACGCGAGAGCTATTTGCATTGTGTATGGCAAAGCGAGCACAATAGTGACTTTCCTTACCAGAAAACAATTCTTGCTCATAGGAATAACAACTGCATGTGATTCCACTACATTTAGGACTGGGAAACAAACGCTAGCTCGCCTTACAAGAAACACACTCCGCTTTTGAGAAAAGCGCACTCTTCTACTCTACTGTGTTTCCTATAGGGCCAGAACAGTGAGCTTGTTCAGAACAAAAGAACTGTGCTTCCTACACACACGGGCCATATTTAGTTCAATTCTGCTTAGGAAACTGACAAGAACAGTAGATCCTCTTCAGTGCAATACACTGTACATGCTGGGAACAGACGCCAGTGCTATTTGCCCTGTGTATGACAATGGGAGCACAATAGTGACTCTTCTTACCAGAAAACAACTCTTGCTCATAGGACCAGAACCTGCATGTGATTCAACTCCATTTAGGACTGGGAAACAAACGCTAGCTCACCTTACAAAAACACTCTCTGCTTTTGAGAAAAGAGCACTCTTCTACTCTACTGTGTTTCCTATGGTGTCTGAACAGTGAGCTTGCTCAGAACAAAAGAACTGTGCTTCCTACACACACGGGCCATATCTAGTTCAACTCTGCTTAGGATACTGACAAGAACAGTAGCTCCTCTTCAGTCCAATACACTGTACTTGCTGGGAAGAGACGCGAGAGCTATTTGCACTGTGTATGGCAATGGGAGCGCAATAGTGACTTTCTTTACGAGAAAACAACTCTTGCTCGTAGGACCAAAAACTGCATGTGATTCAACTCCATTTAGGACTGGGAAACAAACGCTAGCTCGCCTTACAAGAAACACACTCTGCTTTTGAGAAAAGAGCACTCTTCTTCTTCACTGTGTTTCTCATAGGGTCCTTACAGTGAGCTTGCTCAGATCAAAAGAACTGTGCTTCCTACACACAGGGGCCATATCTAGTTCAACTCTGCTTAGGAAACTAACAAGAACAGTAGCTTTTCTTCAGTCCAATACACTGTACTTGCTGGGAACAGACGCGAGTTCTATTTGCCCTGTGTATGTCAATGGGAACGCAATAGTGACTCTTCTTACCAGAAAACAACTCTTGCTCGTAGGAACAGAAACTGCATGGGATTCAACTCCATTTAGGACTGGGAAACAAACACTAGCTCGCCTTACAAGAAACACACACTGCTTTTGAGAAGAGAGCACTCTTCTACTCTACTGTGTTTCCCATAGAGCCAGAACAGTGAGCTTGCTCAAAACAAAAGAACTGTGCTTCCTACACACAGGGCCATATCTAGTTTAATTCTGCTTAGGATACTGACAAGAACAGTAGATCCTCTTGAGTCCAATACACTATACATGCTGTGAACAGACACGAGTGCTATTTGCCCTGTGTATGACAATGGGAGCACAATAGTGACTCATCTTACCAGAAAACAACTCTTGCTCATAGGACCAGAACCTGCATGTGATTCAACTCCATTTAGGACTGGGAAACAAACGCTAGCTCACCTTACAAAAACACTCTCTGCTTTTGAGAAAAGAGCACTCTTCTACTCTACTGTGTTTCCTATGGTGTCTGAACAGTGAGCTTGCTCAGAACAAAAGAACTGTGCTTCCTACACACACGGGCCATATCTAGTTCAACTCTGCTTAGGATACTGACAAGAACAGTAGCTCCTCTTCAGTCCAATACACTGTACTTGCTGGGAAGAGACGCGAGAGCTATTTGCACTGTGTATGGCAATGGGAGCGCAATAGTGACTTTCTTTACGAGAAAACAACTCTTGCTCGTAGGACCAAAAACTGCATGTGATTCAACTCCATTTAGGACTGTGAAACAAACGCTAGCTCGCCTTACAAGAAACACACTCTGCTTTTGAGAAAAGAGCACTCTTCTTCTTCACTGTGTTTCTCATAGGGTCCTTACAGTGAGCTTGCTCAGATCAAAAGAACTGTGCTTCCTACACACAGGGGCCATATCTAGTTCAACTCTGCTTAGGAAACTAACAAGAACAGTAGCTTTTCTTCAGTCCAATACACTGTACTTGCTGGGAACAGACGCGAGTTCTATTTGCCCTGTGTATGTCAATGGGAACGCAATAGTGACTCTTCTTACCAGAAAACAACTCTTGCTCGTAGGAACAGAAACTGCATGGGATTCAACTCCATTTAGGACTGGGAAACAAACACTAGCTCGCCTTACAAGAAACACACACTGCTTTTGAGAAGAGAGCACTCTTCTACTCTACTGTGTTTCCCATAGAGCCAGAACAGTGAGCTTGCTCAGAACAAAAGAACTGTGCTTCCTACACACAGGGCCATATCTAGTTTAATTCTGCTTAGGATACTGACAAGAACAGTAGATCCTCTTGAGTCCAATACACTATACATGCTGTGAACAGACACGAGTGCTATTTGCCCTGTGTATGACAATGGGAGCACAATAGTGACTCATCTTACCAGAAAACAACTCTTGCTCATAGGACCAGAATCTGCATGTGATTCAACTCCATTTAGGACTGGGAAACAAACACTAGCTCGCCTTACAAGAAACACACTCTGCTTTTGAGAAAAGAGCACTCTTCTACTCTACTGTGTTTCCTATGGGGTCCTAACAGTGAGCTTGCTCAGAACAAAAGAACTGTGCTTCCTACACACACGGGCCATATCTAGTTCAATTCTGCTTAGGAAACTGACAAGAACAGTAGCTTCTCTTCAGTCCAATACACTGTACTTGCTGGGAACAGACGCGAGGGCTATTTGCACTGTGTATGGCAATGGGCTCGCAATAGTGACTCTTTTTACCAGAAAATAACTCTTGCTTGTAGGAACAGAAGCTGCATGGGATTCAACTCCATGTAGGACTGGGAAACAAACACTAACTCGCCTTAAAAGAAACAAACTCTGCTTTTGAGAAATGAGCATTCTTCTACTCTACTTTTTTTCATATAGGGCCAGTACAGTGAGCTTGCTCAGAACAAAAGAACTGAGCTTCCTATACACACGGTCCATATCTAGTTCAACACTGCTAAGGAAACTGACAAGAACAGTAGCTCCTCTTCAGTCCAATACACTGTACATGCTGGGAACAGACTCCAGTGCTATTTGCCGTGTGTATGAAAATGGGAGCGCAATACTGACTTTCTTTACGAGAAAACAACTCTTGCTCGTAGGACCAAAAACTGCATGTGATTCAACTCCATTTAGGACTGGGAAACAAACGCTAGCTCGCCTTACAAGAAACACACTCTGCTTTTGAGAAAAGAGCACTCTTCTTCTTCACTGTGTTTCTCATAGGGTCCTTACAGTGAGCTTGCTCAGATCAAAAGAACTGTGCTTCCTACACACAGGGGCCATATCTAGTTCAACTCTGCTTAGGAAACTAACAAGAACAGTAGCTTTTCTTCAGTCCAATACACTGTACTTGCTGGGACCAGACGCGAGTTCTATTTGCCCTGTGTATGTCAATGGGAACGCAATAGTGACTCTTCTTACCAGAAAACAACTCTTGCTCGTAGGAACAGAAACTGCATGGGATTCAACTCCATTTAGAACTGGGAAACAAACACTAGCTCGCCTTACAAGAAACACACACTGCTTTTGAGAAGAGAGCACTCTTCTACTCTACTGTGTTTCCTATGGGGTCCGAACAGTGAGCTTGCTCAGAACAAAAGAACTGTGCTTCCTACACACACGGCCATATCTAGTTCAACTCTGCTTAGGAAACTGACAAGAACTGTAGCTCCTCTTCAGTCCAATACACTGTACATGCTGGGAACAGACACGAGTGCTATTTGCCCTGTGTATGAAAATGGGAGCTCAATAGTGACTCATCTTACCAGAAAACAACTCATGCTCATAGGACCAGAAACTGCATGGGATTCAACTCCATGTAGGACTGGGAAACAAATGCTAGCTCGCCTTACAAGAAACACACTGTGCTTTTGAGAAAAGAGCACTGTTCTACTCTACTGTGTTTCCTATGGGGTCCGAAGAGTGAGCTTGCTCAGAACAGAAGAACTGTTCTTCCTACACACGGGCCATATCTAGTTCATCTCTGCTTAGGAAACTGACAAGAACAGTAGCTCCTCTTCAGTCCAATACACTGTACTTCCTTGGAACAGACGCGAGAGCTATTTGCACTGTGTGTGGCAATGGGAGCGCAATAGTGACTTTCCTTACCAGAAAACAACTCTTGCTCGTAGTACCAGAAACTGCATGTGATTCAACTCCATTTAGGACTGGGAAACAAACACTAGCTCGCCTTACAAGAAACACACTCTGCTTTTAAGAAAGGAGCACTCTTCTGCTTCACTGTGTTTCTCATAGGGTCTGAACAGTGAGCTTGCTCAGAACAAAAGAACTGTGCTTCCTACACACACAGGCCATATCTAGTTCAACTCTTTTTAGGAAACTGACAAGAACAGTAGCTCCTCTTCAGTCCAATACACTGTACTTGCTGGGAACAGGCGCGAGTGCTATTTGCCCAGTTTATGTCAATGGGAACGCAATAGTGACTCTTCTTAACAGAAAACAACTCTTGTTCGTAGGACCAGAAACTGCATGTGATTCAACTCCATTTAGGACTGGGAAACAAACACTAGCTCGCCTTGCAAGAAACACACTCTGCTTTTGAGAAGAGAGCACTTCTCTACTCTACTGTGTTTCCCATAGTGGCAGAACAGTGAGCTTGCTCAGAACAAAAAACTGTGCTTCCTACACACACGGCCATATCTAGTAAAATTCTGCTTAGGAAACTGACAAAACAATAGAACCTCTTCAGTCCAATACAATGTACTTGCTGGGAACAGACGCCAGTGCTATTTGCCCTGTGTATGACAAAGGGAGCGCAAGAGTGACTCATCTACCAGAAAACAACTCTTAATTATAGGACCAGAATCTGCATGTGATTCAACTCCATTTAGGACTGGGAAACAAACGCTAGCTCGCCTTACAAGAAACACACTCTGCTTTTGAGAAAAGAGCACTCTTCTACTCTACTGTGTTTCCTATATTGCCAGAACAGTGAGCTTGCTCAGAACAAAAGAACTGTGCTTCCTACACTCACAGGTTATATCTAGTTCAACTCTGCTTAGGAAACTGACAAGAACAGTAGATCCTCTTCAGTCCAATACACTGTACATGTTGGGATAGGCGCCAGTGGTCTTAGCCCTGTGTATGACAATGGGAGCGCAGTAGTGACTCTTCTTACCAGAAAACAACTCTTGTCGTAGGACCAAAAACCTGCATGTGTTTCAACTCCATTTAGGACTGGGAAACAAACACTAGCTCGCCTTACAAGAAACACACTCTGCTTTTGAGAAAAGGGCACACATCTTCTATACTGTGTTTCCTAAGGGGTCCGAACAGTGAGCTTGCTCAGAACAAAGAACTGTGCTTCCTACACACAGGTCATATCTAGTTAAACTGTTCTTAGGAAACTGACAAGAACAGTAGCTCCTCTTCAGTCCAATACACTGTACTTGCTGGGAACAGACGTGAGTGCCATAGCCCTGTGTATGACAACTGGAGCACAATAGTGACTCTTCTTACCAGAAAACCACTCTTGCTCGTAGGACAAGAAACTGCACGTGATTCAACTCCATTTAGGACTGAGAAACAAACGCTAGCTCGCCTTACAAGAAACACACTCTGCTTTTGAGAATAGAGCACTCTTCTACTCTACTGTTTCCATTAGTGCCAGAACAGTGAGCTTGCTCAGAACAAAAGAACTGTGCTTCCTACACACACGTGCCATATCTAGTTCAACACTGCTTAGGAAACTGACAAGAACAGTAGCTCCTCTTCAGTCCAATACACTATACATGCTGGGAACAGACGCGAGTGCTATTTACACTGTGTATGGCAATCACAGCGCAATAGTGACTCTTCTTACCAGAAAACAACTCTAGCTCGTAGGACCAGAAACTGCATGGGATTCAACTCCATTTCTGACTGGGAAACAAACACTACCTCGCCTTACAAGAAGCACTCTCTGCTTTTGAGAAGAGAGCACTCTTCTACTCTACTGTGTTTCTTATACGGACAGATCAGTGAGCTTGCTCAGAACAAAAGAACAGTGCTTCCTACACACACGGCCATATCTAGTTCAATTCTGCTTAGGAAACGGACAAGAACTGTAGCTCCTCTTCAGTCCAATACACTGTACTTGCTGGGAACAGACGAGAATGCTATATGCACTGTGTATGGCAATGGGAGCACAATAGTGACTTTCCTTATCAGAAAACAACTCTTGCTCGTAGGACCAAAAACTGCATGAGATTCAACTCCATCTAGGACTGGGAAACAAACGCTAGCTCACCTTACAAGAAACACACTCTGCTTTTGAGAAAAGAGCACTCTTCTACTCTACTGTGTTTCCTATGGGGTCCGAACAGTGAGCTTGCTCAGAACAAAAGAACTGTGCTTCCTACACACGCGGGTCATATCTAGTTCAATTCTTCTTAGGAAACTGACAAGAACAGTAGCTCCTCTTCAGTCCAATACACTGTACTTGCTAGGAACAGACGTGAGTGCTATTTGCACTGTGTATGGCAATGGGAGCTCAATAGTGACTCTTCTTACCAGAAAAAAGCTCTTGCTCATAGGACCAGAAACTGCATGGGTTTCAACTCCATGTAGGACTGGGAAACAAACACTAACTCGCCTTAAAAGAAACACACTCTGCTTTTGAGTAATGAGCTTTGATCTACTCTACTGTTTTTCGTATACTGCCAGAACAGAGAGCTTGCTCAGAACAAAAAAACTGTGCTTCCTACAAACACGTGCCATATCTAGTTCAACACTGCTTAGGAAACTGACAAGAACAGTAGCTCCTCTTCAGTCCAATACACTATACATGCTGGGAACAGACGCGAGTGCTATTTACACTGTGTATGGCAATGGCAGCGCAATAATGACTCTTCTTACCAGAAAACAACTCTTGCTCGTAGGACCAGAAACTGCATTGGATTCAACTCCGTTTAGGACTGGGAAACAAACACTAGCTCGACTTACAAGAAGCACTCTCTGCTTTTGAGAAGAGAGCACTCTTCTAATCTCCTGTGTTTCCTATAGGGCAAGAACAGTGAGTTTGCTCAGAACAAAAGAACTGTGCTTCCTACACACATGGCCATATCTAGTTCAATTCTGCTTAGGAAACTGACAAGAACAGTAGATCCTCTTCAGTCCAATACACTATACATGCTGGGAACAGACGCGAGTGCTATTTGCCCTGTGTATGACAATGGGAGCGCAATAGTGACTCATCTTACCAGAAAACAACTCTTGCTCATAGGACCAGAAACTGCATGTGATTCAACTCCATTTAGGACTGGGAAACAAACGCTAGCTCGCCTTACAAGAAACACACTCTGCTTTTAATAAAAGAGCACTCTTCTACTCTAATGTGTTTCCTATAGGGCCAGAACAGTGAGCTTGCTCAGAACAAAAGAACTGTACTTCCTACACACACGGGCCATATCTAGTTCAACTCTGCTTAGGAAACTGACAAGAACAGTAGATCCTCTTCAGTCCAATACACTGTACATGCTGGGATAGGCGCCAGTGCTATTTGCCCTGTGTATGACAATGGGAGCGCAATAGTGACTTTCCTTACCAGAAAACAACTCTTGCTCGTAGGACCAAAAACTGCATGTGATTCAACTCCCTTTAGGACTGGGAAGGAAACGCTGGCTTGCCTTTCAAGAAACACACTCTTCTTTTGAGAAAAGAGCACTCTACTCCTTCACTGTGTTTCTCATGGGGTCCGAACAGTGAGCTTGCTCAGAACAAAAGAACTGTGCTTCCTACACACACGGGACATAACTGGTTCAACTCTGCTTAGGAAACTGACAAGAACAGTAGATCCACTTCAGTCCAATACACTGGACATGCTGGGAACAGACCCCAGTGCTATTTGCCCTGTGTATGACAATGGAAGCGCAATAGTGACTCTTCTTACCAGAAAACAACTCTTGTCGTAGGACCAGAAACTGCATGTGATTCAACTCCATTTAGGACTGGGAAACAAACGCTAGCTCGCCTTACAAGAAACACACTCTGCTTTTGAGAAAAGAGCACACTTCTACTCTACTGTGTTTCCTATGGGGTCCGCACAGTGAGCTTGCTCAGAACAAAGAACTGTGCTTCTTACACACACGGGTCATATCTAGTTCAACTCTGCCTAGGAAACTTACGAAAACAGTAGCTCCTCTTCAGTCAAATACACTGTACTTGCTGGGAACACACGCGAGTGCCATAGCCCTGTGTATGACAACGGGAGCGCAACAGTGACTCTTCTTACCAGATAACAACTCTTGCTCGTAGGACGAGAAACTGCATGTGATTCAACTCCATTTAGGACTGGGAAACAAACGCTAGCTCGCCTTACAAGAAACACACTCTGCTTTTAAGAAAAGAGCACTCTTCTGCTTCACTGTGTTTCTCGTAGGGTCCGAACAGTGAGCTTGCTCAGAACAAAAGAACTGTGCTTCCTACACACAGGGGCCATATCTAGTTCAACTCTGCTTAGGAAACTGAAAAGAACAGTATCTCCTCTTCAGTCCAATACACTGTACTTGCTGGGAACAGACGCGAGTGCTATTTGCCCTGTGAATGACAATGGGAGCACAATAGTGACTCTTCTTACCAGAAAACAAATCTTGCTCGTAGGACCAGAAACTGCATGTGATTCAACTCCATTTAGGACTGGGAAACAAACGCTAGCTCGCCATACAAGAAACACACTCTGCTTTTAAGAAGAGAGCACTCTTCTACTCTATTGTGTTTCCCATAGTGCCAGAACAGTGAGCTTGCTCAGAACAAAAGAACTGTGCTTCCTACACACACGACCATATCTAGTTCAACTCTGCTTAGGAAACTGACGAGAACAGTAGCTCCCCTTCAGTCCAATACACTGTACATGCTGGGAAAAGACACGAGTGCTATTTGCCCTGTGTATGAAAATGGGAGCTCAGTAGTGACTCATCTTACCAGAAAAAAACTCTTGCTCGTGGACCAGAAACTGCATGGGATTCAACTCCATGTAGGACTGGGAACCAAATGCTAGCTCGCCTTAAAAGAAACACACTGTGCTTTTGAGAAAAGAGCACTGTTCTACTCTACTGTGTTTCCTATGGGGTCCGAAGAGTGAGCTTGCTCAGAACAGAAAACTGTGCTTCCTAAACACACGGGCCATATCTAGTTCATCTCTGCTTAGGAAACTGACAAGAACAGTAGCTCCTCTTCAGTCCAATACACTGTACATGCTGGGAACAGACACGAGTGCTATTTGCCCTGTGTATGAAAATGGGAGCTCAATAGTGACTCATCTTACCAGAAAACAACTCATGCTCATAGGACCAGAAACTGCATGGGATTCAACTCCATGTAGGACTGGGAAACAAATGCTAGCTCGCCTTACAAGAAACACACTGTGCTTTTGAGAAAAGAGCACTGTTCTACTCTACTGTGTTTCCTATGGGGTCCGAAGAGTGAGCTTGCTCAGAACAGAAGAACTGTTCTTCCTACACACACGGGCCATATCTAATTCATCTCTGCTTAGGAAACTGACAAGAACAGTAGCTCCTCTTCAGTCCAATACACTGTACTTCCTTGGAACAGACGCGAGAGCTATTTGCACTGTGTGTGGCAATGGGAGCGCAATAGTGACTTTCCTTACCAGAAAACAACTCTTGCTCGTAGTACCAGAAACTGCAAGTGATTCAACTCCATTTAGGACTGGGAAACAAACACTAGCTCGCCTTACAAGAAACACACTCTGCTTTTAAGAAAGGAGCACTCTTCTGCTTCACTGTGTTTCTCATAGGGTCTGAACAGTGAGCTTGCTCAGAACAAAAGAACTGTGCTTCCTACACACACAGGCCATATCTAGTTCAACTCTTTTTAGGAAACTGACAAGAACAGTAGCTCCTCTTCAGTCCAATACACTGTACTTGCTGGGAACATGCGCGAGTGCTATTTGCCCAGTTTATGTCAATGGGAATGCAATAGTGACTCTTCTTAACAGAAAACAACTCTTGTTCGTAGGACCAGAAACTGCATGTGATTCAACTCCATTTAGGACTGGGAAACAAACACTAGCTCGCCTTGCAAGAAACACACTCTGCTTTTGAGAAGAGAGCACTTCTCTACTCTACTGTGTTTCCCATAGTGGCAGAACAGTGAGCTTGCTCAGAACAAAAAACTGTGCTTCCTACACACACGGCCATATCTAGTAAAATTCTGCTTAGGAAACTGACAAAACAATAGAACCTCTTCAGTCCAATAAAATGTACTTGCTGGGAACAGACGCCAGTGCTATTTGCCCTGTGTATGACAAAGGGAGCGCAAGAGTGACTCATCTACCAGAAAACAACTCTTGCTTATAGGACCAGAATCTGCATGTGATTCAACTCCATTTAGGACTGGGAAACAAACGCTAGCTCGCCTTACAAGAAACACACTCTGCTTTTGAGAAAAGAGCACTCTTCTACTCTACTGTGTTTCCTATATTGCCAGAACAGTGAGCTTGCTCAGAACAAAAGAACTGTGCTTCCTACACACACAGGCCATATCTAGTTCAACTCTGCTTAGGAAACTGACAAGAACAGTAGATCCTCTTCAGTCCAATACACTGTACATGTTGGGATAGGCGCCAGTGGTCTTAGCCCTGTGTATGACAATGGGAGCACAGTAGTGACTCTTCTTACCAGAAAACAACTCTTGTCGTAGGACCAAAAAACTGCATGTGTTTCAACTCCATTTAGGACTGGGAAACAAACTCTAGCTCGCCTTACAAGAAACACACTCTGCTTTTGAGAAAAGAGCACACATCTTCTATACTGTGTTTCCTAAGGGGTCCGAACAGTGAGCTTGCTCAGAACAAAGAACTGTGCTTCCTACACACAGGTCATATCTAGTTAAACTGTTCTTAGGAAACTGACAAGAACAGTAGCTCCTCTTCAGTCCAATACACTGTACTTGCTGGGAACAGACGTGAGTGCCATAGCCCTGTGTATGACAACTGGAGCACAATAGTGACTCTTCTTACCAGAAAACCACTCTTGCTCGTAGGACAAGAAACTGCACGTGATTCAACTCCATTTAGGACTGAGAAACAAACGCTAGCTCACCTTACAAGAAACACACTCTGCTTTTGAGAATAGAGCACTCTTCTACTCTACTGTTTCCATTAGTGCCAGAACAGTGAGCTTGCTCAGAACAAAAGAACTGTGCTTCCTACACACACGTGCCATATCTAGTTCAACACTGCTTAGGAAACTGACAAGAACAGTAGCTCCTCTTCAGTCCAATACACTATACATGCTGGGAACAGACGCGAGTGCTATTTACACTGTGTATGGCAATCACAGCGCAATAGTGACTCTTCTTACCAGAAAACAACTCTAGCTCGTAGGACCAGAAACTGCATGGGATTCAACTCCATTTCTGACTGGGAAACAAACACTACCTCGCCTTACAAGAAGCACTCTCTGCTTTTGAGAAGAGAGCACTCTTCTACTCTACTGTGTTTCTTATACGGACAGATCAGTGAGCTTGCTCAGAACAAAAGAACAGTGCTTCCTACACACACGGCCATATCTAGTTCAATTCTGCTTAGGAAACGGACAAGAACTGTAGCTCCTCTTCAGTCCAATACACTGTACTTGCTGGGAACAGACGAGAATGCTATATGCACTGTGTATGGCAATGGGAGCACAATAGTGACTTTCCTTATCAGAAAACAACTCTTGCTCGTAGGACCAAAAACTGCATGAGATTCAACTCCATCTAGGACTGGGAAACAAACGCTAGCTCACCTTACAAGAAACACACTCTGCTTTTGAGAAAAGAGCACTCTTCTACTCTACTGTGTTTCCTATGGGGTCCGAACAGTGAGCTTGCTCAGAACAAAAGAACTGTGCTTCCTACACACGCGGGTCATATCTAGTTCAATTCTTCTTAGGAAACTGACAAGAACAGTAGCTCCTCTTCAGTCCAATACACTGTACTTGCTAGGAACAGACGTGAGTGCTATTTGCACTGTGTATGGCAATGGGAGCTCAATAGTGACTCTTCTTACCAGAAAATAACTCTTGCTCATAGGACCAGAAACTGCATGGGTTTCAACTCCATGTAGGACTGGGAAACAAACACTAACTCGCCTTAAAAGAAACACACTCTGCTTTTGAGTAATGAGCTTTGATCTACTCTACTGTTTTTCGTATACTGCCAGAACAGAGAGCTTGCTCAGAACAAAAAAACTGTGCTTCCTACAAACACGTGCCATATCTAGTTCAACACTGCTTAGGAAACTGATAAGAACAGTAGCTCCTCTTCAGTCCAATACACTATACATGCTGGGAACAGACGCGAGTGCTATTTACACTGTGTATGGCAATGGCAGCGCAATAATGACTCTTCTTACCAGAAAACAACTCTTGCTCGTAGGACCAGAAACTGCATTGGATTCAACTCCGTTTAGGACTGGGAAACAAACACTAGCTCGACTTACAAGAAGCACTCTCTGCTTTTGAGAAGAGAGCACTCTTCTACTCTACTGTGTTTCCTATAGGGCAAGAACAGTGAGTTTGCTCAGAACAAAAGAACTGTGCTTCCTACACACATGGCCATATCTAGTTCAATTCTGCTTAGGAAACTGACAAGAACAGTAGATCCTCTTCAGTCCAATACACTATACATGCTGGGAACAGACGCGAGTGCTATTTGCCCTGTGTATGACAATGGGAGCGCAATAGTGACTCATCTTACCAGAAAACAACTCTTGCTCATAGGACCAGAAACTGCATGTGATTCAACTCCATTTAGGACTGTGAAACAAACGCTAGCTCGCCTTACAAGAAACACACTCTGCTTTTAAGAAAAGAGCACTCTTCTACTCTAATGTGTTTCCTATAGGGCCAGAACAGTGAGCTTGCTCAGAACAAAAGAACTGTACTTCCTACACACACGGGCCATATCTAGTTCAACTCTGCTTAGGAAACTGACAAGAACAGTAGATCCTCTTCAGTCCAATACACTGTACATGCTGGGATAGGCGCCAGTGCTATTTGCCCTGTGTATGACAATGGGAGCGCAATAGTGACTTTCCTTACCAGAAAACAACTCTTGCTCGTAGGACCAAAAACTGCATGTGATTCAACTCCCTTTAGGACTGGGAAGGAAACGCTGGCTTGCCTTTCAAGAAACACACTCTTCTTTTGAGAAAAGAGCACTCTACTCCTTCACTGTGTTTCTCATGGGGTCCGAACAGTGAGCTTGCTCAGAACAAAAGAACTGTGCTTCCTACACACACGGGACATAACTGGTTCAACTCTGCTTAGGAAACTGACAAGAACAGTAGATCCACTTCAGTCCAATACACTGGACATGCTGGGAACAGACCCCAGTGCTATTTGCCCTGTGTATGACAATGGAAGCGCAATAGTGACTCTTCTTACCAGAAAACAACTCTTGTCGTAGGACCAGAAACTGCATGTGATTCAACTCCATTTAGGACTGGGAAACAAACGCTAGCTCGCCTTACAAGAAACACACTCTGCTTTTAAGAAAAGAGCACTCTTCTGCTTCACTGTGTTTCTCGTAGGGTCTGAACAGTGAGCTTGCTCAGAACAAAAGAACTGTGCTTCCTACACACAGGGGCCATATCTAGTTCAACTCTGCTTAGGAAACTGAAAAGAACAGTATCTTCTCTTCAGTCCAATACACTGTACTTGCTGGGAACAGACGCGAGTGCTATTTGCCCTGTGAATGACAATAGGAGCACAATAGTGACTCTTCTTACCAGAAAACAAATCTTGCCCGTAGGACCAGAAACTGCATGTGATTCAATTCCATTTAGGACTGGGAAACAAACGCTAGCTTGCCATACAAGAAACACACTCTGCTTTTAAGAAGAGAGCACTCTTCTACTCTACTGTGTTTCCATAGTATCAGAACAGTGAGCTTGCTCAGAACAAAAGAACTGTGCTTCCTACACACACGACCATATCTAGTTCAACTCTGCTTAGGAAACTGACGAGAACAGTAGCTCCTCTTCAGTCCAATACACTGTACATGCTGGGAAAAGACACGAGTGCTATTTGCCCTGTGTATGAAAATGGGAGCTCAGTAGTGACTCATCTTACCAGAAAAAAACTCTTGCTCGTGGACCAGAAACTGCATGGGATTCAACTCCATGTAGGACTGGGAACCAAATGCTAGCTCGCCTTAAAAGAAACACACTGTGCTTTTGAGAAAAGAGCACTGTTCTACTCTACTGTGTTTCCTATGGGGTCCGAAGAGTGAGCTTGCTCAGAACAGAAAACTGTGCTTCCTAAACACACGGGCCATATCTAGTTCATCTCTGCTTAGGAAACTGACAAGAACAGTAGCTCCTCTTCAGTCCAATACACTGTACTTGCTGGGAATAGACGCGAGAGCTATTTGCACTGTGTATGGCAATGGGAGCACAATAGTGACTTTCCTTACCAGAATACAACTCTTGCTCGTAGGACCAGAAACTGCATGTGATTCAACTCCATTTAGACTGGGAAACAAACACTAGCTCGCCTTACAAGAAACACACTCTGCTTTTAAGAAAGGAGCACTCTTCTGCTTCACTGTGTTTCTCATAGGGTCTGAACAGTGAGCTTGCTCAGAACAAAAGAACTGTGCTTCCTACACACACAGGCCATATCTAGTTCAACTCTTTTTAGGAAACTGACAAGAACAGTAGCTCCTCTTCAGTCCAATACACTGTACTTGCTGGGAACAGGCACGAGTGCTATTTGCCCAGTTTATGTCAATGGGAACGCAATAGTGACTCTTCTTAACAGAAAACAACTCTTGTTCGTAGGACCAGAAACTGCATGTGATTCAACTCCATTTAGGACTGGGAAACAAACACTAGCTCGCCTTGCAAGAAACACACTCTGCTTTTGAGAAGAGAGCACTTCTCTACTCTACTGTGTTTCCCATAGTGGCAGAACAGTGAGCTTGCTCAGAACAAAAAACTCTGCTTCCTACACACACGGCCATATCTAGTAAAATTCTGCTTAGGAAACTGACAAGAACAATAGAACCTCTTCAGTCCAATACAATGTACTTGCTGGGAACAGACGCCAGTGCTATTTGCCCTGTGTATGACAAAGGGAGCGCAAGAGTGACTCATCTACCAGAAAACAACTCTTGCTTATAGGACCAGAATCTGCATGTGATTCAACTCCATTTAGGACTGGGAAACAAACGCTAGCTCGCCTTCCAAGAAACACACTCTGCTTTTGAGAAAAGAGCACTCTTCTACTCTACTGTGTTTCCCATAGTGCCAGAACAGTGAGCTTGCTCAGAACAAAAGAACTGTGCTTCCTACACACACGGGCCATATCTAGTTCAACTCTGCTTAGGAAACTGACAAGAACAGTAGCTCCTATTCAGTCCAATACACTGTACTTGCTGGGAACATACGTCAGTGCTATTTGCACTGTGTATAGCAATGGGAGCGCAATAGTGACTTTCCTTACCAGAAAACAACTCTTGCTAGTAGGACCAAAAACTGCATGTGATTCAACTCCATTTAGGACTGGGAAACAAACGCTAGCTCGCCTTACAAGAAACACACTCTGCTTTTGAGAAAAGAGCACTCTTCTACTCTACTGTGTTTCCTATATTGCCAGAACAGTGAGCTTGCTCAGAACAAAAGAACTGTGCTTCCTAAACACACAGGCCATATCTAGTTCAACTCTGCTTAGGAAACTGACAAGAACAGTAGATCCTCTTCAGTCCAATACACTGTACATGTTGGGATAGGCGCCAGTGGTCTTAGCCCTGTGTATGACAATGGGAGCGCAGTAGTGACTCTTCTTACCAGAAAACAACTCTTGTCGTAGGACCAAAAAACTGCATGTGTTTCAACTCCATTTAGGACTGGGAAACAAACACTAGCTCGCCTTACAAGAAACACACTCTGCTTTTGAGAAAAGAGCACACATCTTCTATACTGTGTTTCCTAAGGGGTCCGAACAGTGAGCTTGCTCAGAACAAAGAACTGTGCTTCCTACACACAGGTCATATCTAGTTAAACTGTTCTTAGGAAACTGACAAGAACAGTAGCTCCTCTTCAGTCCAATACACTGTACTTGCTGGGAACAGACGTGAGTGCCATAGCCCTGTGTATGACAACTGGAGCACAATAGTGACTCTTCTTACCAGAAAACCACTCTTGCTCGTAGGACAAGAAACTGCACGTATTCAAATCCATTTAGGACTGAGAAACAAACGCTAGCTCGCCTTACAAGAAACACACTCTACTTTTGAGAATAGAGCACTCTTCTACTCTACTGTTTCCATTAGTGCCAGAACAGTGAGCTTGCTCAGAACAAAAGAACTGTGCTTCCTACACACACGTGCCATATCTAGTTCAACACTGCTTAGGAAACTGACAAGAACAGTAGCTCCTCTTCAGTCCAATACACTATACATGCTGGGAACAGACGCGAGTGCTATTTACACTGTGTATGGCAATTGCAGCGCAATAGTGACTCTTCTTACCAGAAAACAACTCTAGCTCGTAGGACCAGAAACTACATGGGATTCAACTCCATTTCTGACTGGGAAACAAACACTACCTCGCCTTACAAGAAGCACTCTCTGCTTTTGAGAAGAGAGCACTCTTCTACTCTACTGTGTTTCTTATACGGACAGATCAGTGAGCTTGCTCAGAACAAAAGAACAGTGCTTCCTACACACACGGCCATATCTAGTTCAATTCTGCTTAGGAAACGGACAAGAACTGTAGCTCCTCTTCAGTCCAATACACTGTACTTGCTGGGAACAGACGAGAATGCTATATGCACTGTGTATGGCAATGGGAGCACAATAGTGACTTTCCTTATCAGAAAACAACTCTTGCTCGTAGGACCAAAAACTGCATGAGATTCAACTCCATCTAGGACTGGGAAACAAACGCTAGCTCACCTTACAAGAAACACACTCTGCTTTTGAGAAAAGAGCACTCTTCTACTCTACTGTGTTTCCTATGGGGTCCGAACAGTGAGCTTGCTCAGAACAAAAGAACTGTGCTTCCTACACACGCGGGTCATATCTAGTTCAATTCTTCTTAGGAAACTGACAAGAACAGTAGCTCCTCTTCAGTCCAATACACTGTACTTGCTAGGAACAGACGTGAGTGCTATTTGCACTGTGTATGGCAATGGGAGCACAATAGTGACTCTTCTTACCAGAAAACAACTCTTGCTCATAGGACCAGAAACTGCATGTGATTCAACTCCATTTAGGACTGGGAAACAAACGCTAGCTCGCCTTACAAGAAACACACTCTGCTTTTGAGAATAGAGCACTCTTCTACTCTACTGTGTTTCCATTAGTGCCAGAACAGTGAGCTAGCTCAGAACAAAAGAACTGTGCTTCCTTCACACAGGGCCATATCAAGTTCAATTCTGCTTAGGAAACTGACAAGAACAGTAGATGCTCTTCAGTCCAATACACTGTACATGCTGGGAACAGACGCCAGTGCTGTTTGCTTGTGTATGACATTGGCAGCACAATAGTGACTCTTCTTACCAGAAAACACCTCTTGCTCATGGGACCAGAAACTGCATGTGATTCAACTGCATTTTAGACTGGGAAACAAACGCTAGCTCGCCTTACAAGAAACACACTCTGCTTTTGAGAAAAGAGCACTCTTCTACTCTACTGTGTTTCCTATGGGGTCCAAACAGTGAGCTTGCTCAGAACTACAGAACTGTGCTTTCTACACACACGGTCCATATCTAGTTCAACTCTGCTTAGGAAACTGACAAGAACAGTTGCTCCTCTTCAGTCCAATACACTGTACATGCTGGGAACAGACGCCAATGCTATTTGCCCCGTGTATGACAATGGGAGCGCAATAGTGACTCTTCTCACCAGAAAACAGTTCTTGTCATAGGAACAGAGACTGCATGTGATTCAACTCCATTTAGGACTGGGAAACAAACGCTAGCTCACCTTTCAAGAAACACACTCTGCTTTTGAGAAAAGAGCACTCTTTAACTCTACTGTGTTTCCTATGGGGTCCGAACAGTGAGCTTGCTCAGAACAAAAGAACTGTGCTTCCTACACACACGGGCCATATCTAGTTCAACTCTGCTTAGAAAACTGACAAGAACAGTAGCTCCTCTTCAGTCCAATACACTGTACTTTCTGGGAACAGACGCGAGTGCTATTTATACTGTGTATGACAATGGGAGTGCAATAGTGACTCTTCTTACCAGAATACAACTCTTGGTCGTAGGACCAAAAAACTGCATGTGATCCAACTCCATTTAGGACTGGGAAACAAACGCTAGCTCGCCTTACAAGAAACACACTCTGCTTTTGAGAAAAGAGCCCTCTTCTACTCTACTGTGATTCCTATGAGGTTTCGAACAGTGAGCTTGCTGAGAACAAGAACTGTGCTTCCTACACACACGGGTCATACCTAGTTAAACTCTGCTTAGGAAACTGACAAGAACAGTAGCTCCTCTTCAGTCCAATACACTGTACTTGCTGGGAACAGACGAGAGTGCTATTTGAACTGTGTATGGCAATGGGTTCTCATTATTGACTCTTTTTACCAGAAAATAACTCTTTCTTGTAGGACCTGAAACTGCATGGGATTCAAATCCATGTAGGACTGGGAAACAAACACTAACTCGCCTTAAAAGAAACATACTCTGCTTTTGAGAAATGAGCATTCTTCTACTCTACTGTTTTTCGTATAGGGCCAGAACAGTGAGCTTACTCAGAACAAAAGAACTGTGCTTCCTACGCACACGTGCCATATCTAGTTCAACTGTGCTTAGGAAACTGACAAGAACAGTAGCTCTTCTTCAGTCCAATACACTGTACTTGCTGGGAACAGACACGAGTGCTATTTGCCCTGTGTATGACAATGGGAGCACAATAGTGACTCTTCTTACCAGAACACAACTCTTGCTCGTAGGACCAGAAACTGCATGGGATTCAACTCCATGTAGGACTGGGAAACAAATGCTAGCTCGCCTTACAAGAAACACACTCTGCTTTTGAGAAAAGAGCACTCTTCTACTCTACTGTGTTTCCTATGGGGTTCGAAGAGTGAGCTTGCTCAGAACAAAATAACTGTGCTTCCTACACAAGCGGGTCCTATCTAGTTCAACTCTGCTTAGAAAATTGACAAGAACAGTAGCTCCTCTTCAGTCCAATACACTGTACTTGCTGGGAACAGACGCGAGTGCTATATATTCCGTGTATGGCAATGGGAGCACAATAGTGACTTTCCTTACCAGAAAACAACTCTTGCTTGTAGGACCTAAAACTGCATGTGATTCAACTCCATTTAGGACTGGGAAACAAACGCTAGCTCGCCTTACAAGAAACACACTCTGCGTTTGAGAATAGAGCACTCTTCTACTCTACTGTGTTTCCATTAGTGCCAGAACAGTGAGCTTGCTCAGAACAAAAGAACTGTGCTTCCTACACACAGAACCATATCTAGTTCAATTCTGCTTAGGAAACTGACAAGAACAGTAGATGCTCTTCAGTCCAATACACTGTACATGCTGGGAACAGACGCCAGTGCTATTTAACCTGTGTATGACAATGGGAGCGCAATAGTGACTCATCTTACCAGAAAACAACTCTTGCTCATAGGACCAGAATCTGCATGTGATTCAACTCCATTTAGGACTGGGAAACAAACACTAGCTTGCCTTACAAGAAACACACCTTGATTTTGAGAAAAGAGCACTCTTCTACTCTACTGTTTTTCCTATGGGGCCCGAACAGTAAGCTTGCTCAGAACAAAAGAACTGTGCTTCCTACACACACGGGCCATATCTAGTTCAATTCTGCTTAGGAAACTGACAAGAACAGTAGCTCCTCTTCAGTCCAATACACTGTACTTGCTGTAAACAGACGCGAGTGCTATTTGCACTGTGCATGGCAATGGGTTCTCAATAGTGACTCTTTTTACCAGAAAATAATTCTTGCTCGAAGGACCAGAAACTGCATGGGATTCAACTCCACGTAGGACTGGGAAACAAACACTAACTCGCCTTAAAAGAAACACACTCATCTTTTGAGAAATGAGCATTTCTACTCTACAGTTTTTCATATAGGGCCAGAACTGTTAGCTTGCTCAGAACAAAAGAACTGTGGTTCCTACACACACGGGCCATATCTGGTTCAACTCTGCTTAGGAAACTGACAAGAACAGTAGATCCTCTTCAGTCCAATACACTGTACGTGCTGGGAACAGACGCCAGTGCTATTTGCCCTGTGTATGACAATGGGAGCGCAATAGTGACTCATCTTACCAGAAAACACCTCTTGCTCATAGAACCAGAAACTGCATGTGATTCAACACCATTTAGGACTGGGAAACAAATGCTAGCTCACCTTACAAGAAACACACTCTGCTTTTGAGAAAAGAGCAATCTTCTACTCTAGTGTGTTTCCTATGGTGTCAGAAAAGTGAGCTTGCTCAGAACAAAAGAACTGTGCTTCCTACACACACGGGTCATATCTAGTTAAACTCTGCTTAGGAAACTGACAAGAACACTAGCTCTTCTTCAGTCCAATACACTGTACTTGCTGGGAACACACTTGAGTGCTACTTGTCCTGTGTATGACAATGGGAGTGCAATAGTGACTCTTCTTACCAGAAAAAAATTCTTGCTCATAGGACCAGAATCTGCATGAGATTCAACTCCATGTAGGACTGGGAAACAAACGCTGGCTCGCCTTACAAGAAACACACTCTGCTTTTGAGAAAAGAGCACTCTTCTACTCTACTGTGTTTCCTATAGGGCCAGAACAGTGAGCTTGCTCAGAACAAAAGAACTGTGCTTCCTACACACACGGGCCATATCTAGTTCAACTCTGCTTAGGAAACTGACAAGAACTGTAGATCCTCTTCATTCCAATACACTGTACTTGCTGGGATAGGCACCAGTGCTATTTGCCCTGTGTATGACAATGGGAGCGCAGTAGTGACTCTTCTTACCAGAAAACAACTCTTGCTCGTAGGACCAAAAACTGCATGTGATTCAACTCCATTTAGGACTGGGAAACAAACGCTAGCTCGCCTTACAAGAAACACACTCTGCTTTTGAGAAAAGAGCACTCTTCTACTCTACTGTATTTCCTATGGGGTCCGAACAGTGAGCTTGCTCAGAACAAATGAACTGTGCTTCCTACAACACGGGCCATATCTAGTTCAATGCTGCTTAGGAAACTGACAAGAACGGTAGCTCCTCTTCAGTCCAATACACTGTACTTGCTGGGAACAGACGCGAAAGCTATTTGCACTGTGTATGGCAATGGGAGCGCAGTAGTGACTTTCCTTACCAGAAAACAACTCTTCCTCGTAGGACAAAAAACTGCATGTGATTCAACTCCATTTAGGACTGGGAAACAAACGCTAGCTCGCCTTACAAGAAACACACTCTGCTTTTGAGAAAAGAGCACTCTTCTACTCTACTGTGTTTCCTATAGGGCCAGAATAGTGAGCTTGCTCAGAACAAAAGAACTGTGCTTTCTACACATACGGGCCATATTTAGTTCAGTTCTGCTTAGGAAACTGACAAGACAGTAGCTACTCTTCAGTCCAATACACTGTACTTGCTGGGAACAGACGACAGTGCTATTTGAACTGTGTATGGCAATGGGAGCGCAATAGTGACGGTTTTTACCAGAAAATAACTCTTGCTCGTAGGACCAGAAACTGCATGGGATCCAGCTCCATGTAGGACTGGGAAACAAACAGTAACTTGCCTTACAAAAAACACAGTCTGCTTTTGAGAAAAGAGCACTCTTCTACTCTACTGTGTTTCCTATGGAACCAGAACAGTGAGCTTGCTCAGAACAAAAGAACTGTGCTTCCTACACACACGGGCCATATCTATTTCAACACTGCTTAGGAAACTGACAAGAACAGTAGCTCCTCTTCAGTCCAATACACTGTACTTTCTGGAAACAGTCGCCAGTGCTATTTGCAATGTGTATGGCAATGGGTTCTCAATAGTGACTCTTTTTACCGGACTATAACTCTTGCTCGTAGGATCAGAAACTATATGGGATTCAACTCCATGTAGGACTGGGAAACAAACACTAACTTGCCTTAAAAGAAACACACTCTGCTTCTGAGAAATGAGCATTCTTCTTCTCTATTGTTTTTCATATAGGGCCAGAACAGTGAGCTTGTTCAGAACAAAAGAACTGTGCTTCCTACACACACGTGCCATATCTAGTTCAACTGTGCTTAGGAAACTGACAAGAACAGTAGCTCTTCTTCAGTCCAATACACTGTACTTGCTGGGCACAGACGCGAGTGCTATTTGCACTGTGTATGGCAATGGGTTCTCAATAGTGACTCTTTTTACCAGAAAATAACTCTTGCTTGTAGGACCAGAAACTGCATGGGATTCAACTCCATGTAGGACTGGGAAACAAACACTAACTTGCCTTAAAAGAAACACACTCTGCTTTTGAGAAATGAGCATTCTTCTACTTTACTGTTTTTCGTATAGGGCCAGAACAGTGCCTTTGCTCCGAACAAAAGAACTGTGCTTTCGACACACGTGCCATATCTAGTTCAACTGTGCTTAGGAAACTGACAAGAACAGTAGCTCCTCTTCAGTCCAATACACGGTACTTGCTGGGAACAGACACGAGAGCTATTTGCACTATGTATGGCAATGGGAGCACAATAGTGACTTTCCTTACCAGAAAAAAACTCCTGGTCGTAGGACCAAAAACTGCATGTGATTCAACTCCATTTAGGACTGGGAAACAAACGCTAGCTCGCCTTACAAGAAACACACTCTGCTTTTGAGAAAAGAGCATTCTTTTACTCTACTGTGTTTCCCATAGTGCAAGAACAGTGAGCTTGCACAGAACAAAAGAACTGTGCTTCCTTCACTCACGGGCCATATCTAGTTCAACTCTGCTTAGGAAACTGACAAGAACAGTAGCTCCTCTTCAGTGAAATACACTGTACTTGCTGGGAACAGACTCGAGTGCTATTTGCACTGTGTATGGCAATGGGAGCGCAATAGTGACTTACCTTACCAGAAAACAACTCTTGCTCGTAGGACCAAAAACTGCATGTGATTCAACTCCATTTAGGACTGGGAAACAAACGCTAGCTCGCCTTACAAGAAACACACTCTGCTTTTGAGAAAAGAGCACTCTTCTACTCTACTGTGTTTCCTATAGAGCCAGAACAGTGAGCTTGCTCAGAACAAAAGAACTGTGCTTCCTACACACACGGGCCATATTTAGTTCAATTCTGCTTAGGAAACTGACAAGAACAGTACATCTTCTTCAGTCCAATACACTGTACATGCTGGGAACAGACGCCAGTGCTATTTGCCCTGTGTATGGCAATGGGAGCGCAATAATTTCCTTCCTTACCAGAAAACAATTCTTGCTCGTAGGACCAAAAACTGCATGTGATTCAACTCCATTTAGGACTGGGAAACAAACACTAGCTCGCCTTACAAGAAACACTCTCTGCTTTTGAGAAAAGAGCACTCTTCTACTCTACTGTGTTTCCGATGGTGTCTGAACAGTGAGCTTGCTCAGAACAAAAGAACTGTGCTTCCTACACCCACGGGCCATATCTAATTCAACTCTGCTTATGAAACTGACAAGAACAGTAGCTCCTCTTCAGTCAAATACACTGTACTTGATGGGAACAGACGCGTGTGCAATTTGCACTGTGTATGGCAATGGGAGCGCAATAGTGACTTTCCTTACCAGAAAACAACTCTTGCTCATAGGACCAAAAACTGCATGTGATTCAACTCCATTTAGGACTTGGAAACAAACGCTAGCTCGCCTTACAAGAAACACACTCTGCTTTTGAGAAAAGAGCACTCTTCTACTCTACTGTCTTTCCTATAGGGTCAGAACAGTGAGCTTGCTCAGAACAAAAGACCTGTGCTTCCTACACCCATGGGCCATATTTAGTTCAATTCTGCTTAGGAAACTAACAAGAACAGTACAACCTCTTCAGCCCAATACACTGTACAAGCTGGGAACAGACCCCAATGCGATTGGCCCTGTTTATGACAATGGGAGCACAATAGTGTCTCTTCTTACCAGAAAAAAACTCTTGCTCGTTGGACCAGAAACTGCATGTGATTCAACTCCATTTAGGATTGGGAAACCAACGCTAGGTCGCCTTACAAGAAACACACTCTGCTTTTGAGAAAAGAGCACACTTCTACTCTAATGTTTTTCCTATAGGGCCAGAACAGTGAGCTTGCTCAGAACAAAAGAACTGTGCTTCCTACACACACGAGCCATATTTAGTTCAATTCAGCTTAGGAAACTGACAAGAACAGTAGATCCTCTTCAGTCCAATACACTGTATCGCTGGGAACAGACACCAGTGCTATTTGCCCTTTGTATGACAGTGGGAGCGCAATAGTGACTCTTCTTACCAGAAAACAACTCTTGCTCGTGGACCAAAAACTGCATGTGATTCAACTCCATTTAGGACTGGGAACAAACGCTAGCTCGCCTTACAAGAAACACACTCTGCTTTTGAGAAAAGAGCACTCCTATACTCTACTGTGTTTCCTATGGGGTCTGAACAGTAAGCTTGCTCAGAACAAAAGAACTGTGCTTCCTACACACATGGGCCATATCTAGTTCAACTCTGCTTAGGAAACTGACAAGAACACTAGCTCCTCTTCAGTCCAATACACTGTACTTGCTGGGAACAGACGCGAGAGCTATTTGCACTGTGTATGGCAATGGGAGCACAATAGTGACTTTCCTTACCAGAAAACAACTCTTGCTCGTAGGACCAAAAACTGCATGGGATTCAACTCCATTTAGGACTGGGAAACAAACGCTAGCTCGCCTTACAAGAAACACAGTCAGCTTTTGAGAAAAGAGCACTCTTCTACTCTACTGTGTTTCCTATAGAGCCAGAACAGTGAGCTTGCTCAGAACAAAAGAACTGTGCTTCCTACACACACGGGCCATATTTAGTTCAATTCTGCTTAGGAAACTGACAAGAACAGTACATCTTCTTCAGTCCAATACACTGTACATGCTGGGAACAGACGCCAGTGCTATTTGCCCTGTGTATGGCAATGGGAGCGCAATAATTTCTTTCCTTACCAGAAAACAATTCTTGCTCATAGGACCAAAAACTGCATGTGATTCAACTCCATTTAGGACTGGGAAACAAACACTAGCTCGCCTTACAAGAAACACTCTCTGCTTTTGAGAAAAGAGCACTCTTCTACTCTACTGTGTTTCCGATGGTGTCTGAACAGTGAGCTTGCTCAGAACAAAAGAACTGTGCTTCCTACACCCACGGGCCATATCTAATTCAACTCTGCTTATGAAACTGACAAGAACAGTAGCTCCTCTTCAGTCAAATACACTGTACTTGATGGGAACAGACGCGTGTGCAATTTGCACTGTGTAAGGCAATGGGAGCGCAATAGTGACTTTCCTTACCAGAAAACAACTCTTGCTCGTAGGACCAAAAACTGCATGTGATTCAACTCCATTTAGGACTTGGAAACAAACGCTAGCTCGCCTTACAAGAAACACACTCTGCTTTTGAGAAAAGAGCACTCTTCTACTCTACTGTCTTTCCTATAGGGTCAGAACAGTGAGCTTGCTCAGAACAAAAGACCTGTGCTTCCTACAACCATGGGCCATATTTAGTTCAATTCTGCTTAGGAAACTAACAAGAACAGTACAACCTCTTCAGCCCAATACACTGTACAAGCTGGGAACAGACCCCAATGCGATTGGCCCTGTTTATGACAATGGGAGCACAATAGTGTCTCTTCTTACCAGAAAAAAACTCTTGCTCGTTGGACCAGAAACTGCATGTGATTCAACTCCATTTAGGATTGGGAAACCAACGCTAGGTCGCCTTACAAGAAACACACTCTGCTTTTGAGAAAAGAGCACACTTCTACTCTAATGTTTTTCCTATAGGGCCAGAACAGTGAGCTTGCTCAGAACAAAAGAACTGTGCTTCCTACACACACGAGCCATATTTAGTTCAATTCAGCTTAGGAAACTGACAAGAACAGTAGATCCTCTTCAGTCCAATACACTGTATCGCTGGGAACAGACACCAGTGCTATTTGCCCTTTGTATGACAGTGGGAGCGCAATAGTGACTCTTCTTACCAGAAAACAACTCTTGCTCGTGGACCAAAAACTGCATGTGATTCAACTCCATTTAGGACTGGGAACAAACGCTAGCTCGCCTTACAAGAAACACACTCTGCTTTTGAGAAAAGAGCACTCCTATACTCTACTGTGTTTCCTATGGGGTCTGAACAGTAAGCTTGCTCAGAACAAAAGAACTGTGCTTCCTACACACATGGGCCATATCTAGTTCAACTCTGCTTAGGAAACTGACAAGAACACTAGCTCCTCTTCAGTCCAATACACTGTACTTGCTGGGAACAGACGCGAGAGCTATTTGCACTGTGTATGGCAATGGGAGCACAATAGTGACTTTCCTTACCAGAAAACAACTCTTGCTCGTAGGACCAAAAACTGCATGGGATTCAACTCCATTTAGGACTGGGAAACAAACGCTAGCTCGCCTTAGAAGAAACACACACTGCTTTTGAGAAAAGAGCACTCTTCTACTCTACTGTGTTTCCCATAGTTCCAGAACAGTGAGCTTGCTCAGAAAAAAAGACCTGTGCTTCCTACACCCATGGGCCATATTTAGTTCAATTCTGCTTAGGAAACTAACAAGAACAGTACAACCTCTTCAGCCCAATACACTGTACATGCTGGGAACAGACCCCAATGTGATTGGCCCTGTTTATGACAATGGGAGCGCAATAGTGACTCTTCTTACCAGAAAAAAACTCTTGCTCGTAGGACCAGAAACTGCATGTGATTCAACTCCATTTAGGACTAAGAAACAAACGCTATCTAGCCTTACAAGAACCACACTCTGCTTTTGAGAAAAGAGCACTCTTCTACTCTACTGTGTTTCCCATAGTGCCAGAACAGTGAGCTTGCTCAGAACAAAAGAAATGTGTTTCCTACACACACGGGCCATATCTAGTTCAACTCTGCTTAGGAAACTGGCAAGAACAGTAGCTCCTCTTCAGTCCAATACACTGCACTTGCTGGGAACACACCCGAGAGCTATTTACACTGTGTATGGCAATGGGAGCGCAATAATTTCTTTCCTTACCAGAAAACAATTCTTGCTCGTATGACCAAAAACTGCATGTGATTCAACTCCATTTAGGACTGGGAAACAAACACTAGCTCGCCTTACAAGAAACACTCTCTGCTTTTGAGAAAAGAGCACTCTTCTACTCTACTGTGTTTCCTACGGTGTCCGAACAGTGAGCTTGCTCAGAACAAAAGAACTGTGCTTCCTACACACAGGGCCATATTTAGTTCAACTCTGCTTAGGAAACTGACAAAAACAGTAGCTCCTCTTCAGTCCAATACACAGGATTTGCTCGGAACAGACGCAAGAGCTATTTGCACTGTGTATGGCAATGGGAGCGCAATAGTGACTTTCCTTACCAGAAAACAACTCTTGCTCGTTGGACCAAAAATTGCATGTGATTCAACTCCATTTAGGACTGGGAAACAAACGCTAGGTCGCCTTACAAGAAACACACTCTGCTTTTGAGAAAAGAGCACTCTTCTACTCTAATGTTTTTCCTATAGGGCCAGAACAGTCAGCTTGCTCAGAACAAAAGAACTGTGCTTCCTACACACACGAGCCATATTTAGTTCAATTCAGCTTAGGAAACTGACAAGAAGAGTAGATCCTCTCCAGTCCAATACACTGTATCGCTGGGAACAGACACCAGTGCTATTTGCCCTTTGTATGACAGTGGGAGCGCAATAGTGACTCTTCTTACCAGAAAACAACTCTTGCTCGTAGGACCAAAAACTGCATGTGATTCAACTCCATTTAAGACTGGGAACAAACGCTAGCTCGCCTTACAAGAAACACACTCTGCTTTTGAGAAAAGAGCACTTTTCTACTCTACTGTGTTTCCTATGGTGTCCGAACAGTAAGCTTGCTCAGAACAAAAGAACTGTGCTTCCTACACACAGGGCCATATCTAGTTCAACTCTGCTTAGGAAACTGACAAGAACAGTAGCTCCTCTTCAGTCCAATACACTGTACTTGCTGGGAAGACGCGAGAGCTATTTGCACTGTGTATGGCAATGGGAGCGCAATAGTGACTTTCCTTACCAGATAACAACTCTTGCTCGTAGGACCAAAAACTGCATGGGATTCAACTCCATTTAGGACTGGGAAACAAACGCTAGCTCGCCTTACAAGAAACACACTCTGCTTTTGAGAAAAGAGCACTCTTCTACTCTACTGTGTTTCCCATAGTGCCAGAACAGTGAGCTTGCTCAGAACAAAAGAACTGTGCTTCCTACACACAGGGCCATATCTAGTTCAACTCTGCTTAGGAAACTGACAAGAACAGTAGATTCTCTTCAGTCCAATACACTGTACTTGCTGGGAACAGACACGAGAGCTATTTGCACTGTGTATGGCAATTCGAGCACAACAGTGACTTTCCTTACCAGAAAACAATTCTTGCTCATAGGACCAAAAACTGCATGTGATTCAACTCCATTTAGGATTGGGAAACAAACGCTAGCTCGCCTTACAAAAAACACACTCTGCTTTTGAGAAAAAAGCACTCTTCTACTCTTCTGTGTTTCCTATAGGGCCAGAACAGTGAGCTTTCTCAGAACAAAAGAACTGTGCTTCCTACACACACGGGCCATATTTAGTTCAATTCTGCTTAGGAAACTGACAAGAACAGTAGCTCCTCTTCAGTCCAATACACTGTACATGCTGGGAACAGACGCCAGGGCTATTTGCCCTTTGTATGACAATGGGAGTGCAATAGTGACTCTTCTTACCAGAAAAAAACTCTTCCTCATAGGACCAAAAACTGCATGTGATTCAATGCCATTTAGGACTGGGAAACAAACGCTAGCTCGCCTTACAAGAAACACACTCTGCTTTTGAGAAAAGAGCACTCCTCTACTCTCCTGTGTTTCCTATGGGGTCCGAACAGTAAGCTTGCTCAGAACAAAAGAACTGTGCTTCCTACACACACGGGCCATATCTAGTTCAACTCTGCTTAGGAAACTGACAAGAACACTAGCTCCTCTTCAGTCCAATACACTGTACTTGCTGGGAACAGACGCGAGAGCTATTTGCACTGTGTATGGCAATGGAAGCGCAATAGTGACTTTCCTTACCAGAAAACAACTCTTGCTCGTAGGACCAAAAACTGCATGTGATTCAACTCCATTTAGGACTTGGAAACAAACGCTAGCTCGCCTTACAAGAAACACACTCTGCTTTTGAGAAAAGAGCACTCTTCTACTCTACTGTCTTTCCTATAGGGTCAGAACAGTGAGCTTGCTCAGAACAAAAGACCTGTGCTTCCTACAACCATGGGCCATATTTAGTTCAATTCTGCTTAGGAAACTAACAAGAACAGTACAACCTCTTCAGCCCAATACACTGTACAAGCTGGGAACAGACCCCAATGCGATTGGCCCTGTTTATGACAATGGGAGCACAATAGTGTCTCTTCTTACCAGAAAAAAACTCTTGCTCGTTGGACCAGAAACTGCATGTGATTCAACTCCATTTAGGATTGGGAAACCAACGCTAGGTCGCCTTACAAGAAACACACTCTGCTTTTGAGAAAAGAGCACACTTCTACTCTAATGTTTTTCCTATAGGGCCAGAACAGTGAGCTTGCTCAGAACAAAAGAACTGTGCTTCCTACACACACGAGCCATATTTAGTTCAATTCAGCTTAGGAAACTGACAAGAACAGTAGATCCTCTTCAGTCCAATACACTGTATCGCTGGGAACAGACACCAGTGCTATTTGCCCTTTGTATGACAGTGGGAGCGCAATAGTGACTCTTCTTACCAGAAAACAACTCTTGCTCGTGGACCAAAAACTGCATGTGATTCAACTCCATTTAGGACTGGGAACAAACGCTAGCTCGCCTTACAAGAAACACACTCTGCTTTTGAGAAAAGAGCACTCCTATACTCTACTGTGTTTCCTATGGGGTCTGAACAGTAAGCTTGCTCAGAACAAAAGAACTGTGCTTCCTACACACATGGGCCATATCTAGTTCAACTCTGCTTAGGAAACTGACAAGAACACTAGCTCCTCTTCAGTCCAATACACTGTACTTGCTGGGAACAGACGCGAGAGCTATTTGCACTGTGTATGGCAATGGGAGCACAATAGTGACTTTCCTTACCAGAAAACAACTCTTGCTCGTAGGACCAAAAACTGCATGGGATTCAACTCCATTTAGGACTGGGAAACAAACGCTAGCTCGCCTTACAAGAAACACAGTCAGCTTTTGAGAAAAGAGCACTCTTCTACTCTACTGTGTTTCCTATAGAGCCAGAACAGTGAGCTTGCTCAGAACAAAAGAACTGTGCTTCCTACACACACGGGCCATATTTAGTTCAATTCTGCTTAGGAAACTGACAAGAACAGTACATCTTCTTCAGTCCAATACACTGTACATGCTGGGAACAGACGCCAGTGCTATTTGCCTTGTGTATGGCAATGGGAGCGCAATAATTTCTTTCCTTACCAGAAAACAATTCTTGCTCGTTGGACCAAAAACTGCATGTGATTCAACTCCATTTAGGACTGGGAAACAAACACTAGCTCGCCTTACAAGAAACACTCTCTGCTTTTGAGAAAAGAGCACTCTTCTACTCTACTGTGTTTCCGATGGTGTCTGAACAGTGAGCTTGCTCAGAACAAAAGAACTGTGCTTCCTACACACACGGGCCATATCTAATTCAACTCTGCTTATGAAACTGACAAGAACAGTAGCTCCTCTTCAGTCAAATACACTGTACTTGATGGGAACAGACGCGTGTGCAATTTGCACTGTGTATGGCAATGGGAGCGCAATAGTGACTTTCCTTACCAGAAAACAACTCTTGCTCGTAGGACCAAAAACTGCATGTGATTCAACTCCATTTAGGACTTGGAAACAAACGCTAGCTCGCCTTACAAGAAACACACTCTGCTTTTGAGAAAAGAGCACTCTTCTACTCTACTGTCTTTCCTATAGGGTCAGAACAGTGAGCTTGCTCAGAACAAAAGACCTGTGCTTCCTACAACCATGGGCCATATTTAGTTCAATTCTGCTTAGGAAACTAACAAGAACAGTACAACCTCTTCAGCCCAATACACTGTACAAGCTGGGAACAGACCCCAATGCGATTGGCCCTGTTTATGACAATGGGAGCACAATAGTGTCTCTTCTTACCAGAAAAAAACTCTTGCTCGTTGGACCAGAAACTGCATGTGATTCAACTCCATTTAGGATTGGGAAACCAACGCTAGGTCGCCTTACAAGAAACACACTCTGCTTTTGAGAAAAGAGCACACTTCTACTCTAATGTTTTTCCTATAGGGCCAGAACAGTGAGCTTGCTCAGAACAAAAGAACTGTGCTTCCTACACACACGAGCCATATTTAGTTCAATTCAGCTTAGGAAACTGACAAGAACAGTAGATCCTCTTCAGTCCAATACACTGTATCGCTGGGAACAGACACCAGTGCTATTTGCCCTTTGTATGACAGTGGGAGCGCAATAGTGACTCTTCTTACCAGAAAACAACTCTTGCTCGTGGACCAAAAACTGCATGTGATTCAACTCCATTTAGGACTGGGAACAAACGCTAGCTCGCCTTACAAGAAACACACTCTGCTTTTGAGAAAAGAGCACTCCTATACTCTACTGTGTTTCCTATGGGGTCTGAACAGTAAGCTTGCTCAGAACAAAAGAACTGTGCTTCCTACACACATGGGCCATATCTAGTTCAACTCTGCTTAGGAAACTGACAAGAACACTAGCTCCTCTTCAGTCCAATACACTCACTTGCTGGGAACAGACGCGAGAGCTATTTGCACTGTGTATGGCAATGGGAGCACAATAGTGACTTTCCTTACCAGAAAACAACTCTTGCTCGTAGGACCAAAAACTGCATGGGATTCAACTCCATTTAGGACTGGGAAACAAACGCTAGCTCGCCTTAGAAGAAACACACACTGCTTTTGAGAAAAGAGCACTCTTCTACTCTACTGTGTTTCCCATAGTTCCAGAACAGTGAGCTTGCTCAGAAAAAAAGACCTGTGCTTCCTACACCCATGGGCCATATTTAGTTCAATTCTGCTTAGGAAACTAACAAGAACAGTACAACCTCTTCAGCCCAATACACTGTACATGCTGGGAACAGACCCCAATGTGATTGGCCCTGTTTATGACAATGGGAGCGCAATAGTGACTCTTCTTACCAGAAAAAAACTCTTGCTCGTAGGACCAGAAACTGCATGTGATTCAACTCCATTTAGGACTAAGAAACAAACGCTATCTAGCCTTACAAGAACCACACTCTGCTTTTGAGAAAAGAGCACTCTTCTACTCTACTGTGTTTCCCATAGTGCCAGAACAGTGAGCTTGCTCAGAACAAAAGAAATGTGTTTCCTACACACACGGGCCATATCTAGTTCAACTCTGCTTAGGAAACTGGCAAGAACAGTAGCTCCTCTTCAGTCCAATACACTGCACTTGCTGGGAACACACCCGAGAGCTATTTACACTGTGTATGGCAATGGGAGCGCAATAATTTCTTTCCTTACCAGAAAACAATTCTTGCTCGTATGACCAAAAACTGCATGTGATTCAACTCCATTTAGGACTGGGAAACAAACACTAGCTCGCCTTACAAGAAACACTCTCTGCTTTTGAGAAAAGAGCACTCTTCTACTCTACTGTGTTTCCTACGGTGTCCGAACAGTGAGCTTGCTCAGAACAAAAGAACTGTGCTTCCTACACACAGGGCCATATTTAGTTCAACTCTGCTTAGGAAACTGACAAAAACAGTAGCTCCTCTTCAGTCCAATACACAGGATTTGCTCGGAACAGACGCAAGAGCTATTTGCACTGTGTATGGCAATGGGAGCGCAATAGTGACTTTCCTTACCAGAAAACAACTCTTGCTCGTTGGACCAAAAATTGCATGTGATTCAACTCCATTTAGGACTGGGAAACAAACGCTAGGTCGCCTTACAAGAAACACACTCTGCTTTTGAGAAAAGAGCACTCTTCTACTCTAATGTTTTTCCTATAGGGCCAGAACAGTCAGCTTGCTCAGAACAAAAGAACTGTGCTTCCTACACACACGAGCCATATTTAGTTCAATTCAGCTTAGGAAACTGACAAGAAGAGTAGATCCTCTTCAGTCCAATACACTGTATCGCTGGGAACAGACACCAGTGCTATTTGCCCTTTGTATGACAGTGGGAGCGCAATAGTGACTCTTCTTACCAGAAAACAACTCTTGCTCGTAGGACCAAAAACTGCATGTGATTCAACTCCATTTAAGACTGGGAACAAACGCTAGCTCGCCTTACAAGAAACACACTCTGCTTTTGAGAAAAGAGCACTTTTCTACTCTACTGTGTTTCCTATGGTGTCCGAACAGTAAGCTTGCTCAGAACAAAAGAACTGTGCTTCCTACACACAGGGCCATATCTAGTTCAACTCTGCTTAGGAAACTGACAAGAACAGTAGCTCCTCTTCAGTCCAATACACTGTACTTGCTGGGAAGACGCGAGAGCTATTTGCACTGTGTATGGCAATGGGAGCGCAATAGTGACTTTCCTTACCAGATAACAACTCTTGCTCGTAGGACCAAAAACTGCATGGGATTCAACTCCATTTAGGACTGGGAAACAAACGCTAGCTCGCCTTACAAGAAACACACTCTGCTTTTGAGAAAAGAGCACTCTTCTACTCTACTGTGTTTCCCATAGTGCCAGAACAGTGAGCTTGCTCAGAACAAAAGAACTGTGCTTCCTACACACAGGGCCATATCTAGTTCAACTCTGCTTAGGAAACTGACAAGAACAGTAGATTCTCTTCAGTCCAATACACTGTACTTGCTGGGAACAGACACGAGAGCTATTTGCACTGTGTATGGCAATTCGAGCACAACAGTGACTTTCCTTACCAGAAAACAATTCTTGCTCATAGGACCAAAAACTGCATGTGATTCAACTCCATTTAGGATTGGGAAACAAACGCTAGCTCGCCTTACAAAAAACACACTCTGCTTTTGAGAAAAAAGCACTCTTCTACTCTTCTGTGTTTCCTATAGGGCCAGAACAGTGAGCTTTCTCAGAACAAAAGAACTGTGCTTCCTACACACACGGGCCATATTTAGTTCAATTCTGCTTAGGAAACTGACAAGAACAGTAGCTCCTCTTCAGTCCAATACACTGTACATGCTGGGAACAGACGCCAGGGCTATTTGCCCTTTGTATGACAATGGGAGTGCAATAGTGACTCTTCTTACCAGAAAAAAACTCTTCCTCATAGGACCAAAAACTGCATGTGATTCAATGCCATTTAGGACTGGGAAACAAACGCTAGCTCGCCTTACAAGAAACACACTCTGCTTTTGAGAAAAGAGCACTCCTCTACTCTCCTGTGTTTCCTATGGGGTCCGAACAGTAAGCTTGCTCAGAACAAAAGAACTGTGCTTCCTACACACACGGGCCATATCTAGTTCAACTCTGCTTAGGAAACTGACAAGAACACTAGCTCCTCTTCAGTCAAATACACTGTACTTGATGGGAACAGACGCGTGTGCAATTTGCACTGTGTATGGCAATGGGAGCGCAATAGTGACTTTCCTTACCAGAAAACAACTCTTGCTCATAGGACCAAAAACTGCATGTGATTCAACTCCATTTAGGACTTGGAAACAAACGCTAGCTCGCCTTACAAGAAACACACTCTGCTTTTGAGAAAAGAGCACTCTTCTACTCTACTGTCTTTCCTATAGGGTCAGAACAGTGAGCTTGCTCAGAACAAAAGACCTGTGCTTCCTACACCCATGGGCCATATTTAGTTCAATTCTGCTTAGGAAACTAACAAGAACAGTACAACCTCTTCAGCCCAATACACTGTACAAGCTGGGAACAGACCCCAATGCGATTGGCCCTGTTTATGACAATGGGAGCACAATAGTGTCTCTTCTTACCAGAAAAAAACTCTTGCTCGTTGGACCAGAAACTGCATGTGATTCAACTCCATTTAGGATTGGGAAACCAACGCTAGGTCGCCTTACAAGAAACACACTCTGCTTTTGAGAAAAGAGCACACTTCTACTCTAATGTTTTTCCTATAGGGCCAGAACAGTGAGCTTGCTCAGAACAAAAGAACTGTGCTTCCTACACACACGAGCCATATTTAGTTCAATTCAGCTTAGGAAACTGACAAGAACAGTAGATCCTCTTCAGTCCAATACACTGTATCGCTGGGAACAGACACCAGTGCTATTTGCCCTTTGTATGACAGTGGGAGCGCAATAGTGACTCTTCTTACCAGAAAACAACTCTTGCTCGTGGACCAAAAACTGCATGTGATTCAACTCCATTTAGGACTGGGAACAAACGCTAGCTCGCCTTACAAGAAACACACTCTGCTTTTGAGAAAAGAGCACTCCTATACTCTACTGTGTTTCCTATGGGGTCTGAACAGTAAGCTTGCTCAGAACAAAAGAACTGTGCTTCCTACACACATGGGCCATATCTAGTTCAACTCTGCTTAGGAAACTGACAAGAACACTAGCTCCTCTTCAGTCCAATACACTGTACTTGCTGGGAACAGACGCGAGAGCTATTTGCACTGTGTATGGCAATGGGAGCACAATAGTGACTTTCCTTACCAGAAAACAACTCTTGCTCGTAGGACCAAAAACTGCATGGGATTCAACTCCATTTAGGACTGGGAAACAAACGCTAGCTCGCCTTACAAGAAACACAGTCAGCTTTTGAGAAAAGAGCACTCTTCTACTCTACTGTGTTTCCTATAGAGCCAGAACAGTGAGCTTGCTCAGAACAAAAGAACTGTGCTTCCTACACACACGGGCCATATTTAGTTCAATTCTGCTTAGGAAACTGACAAGAACAGTACATCTTCTTCAGTCCAATACACTGTACATGCTGGGAACAGACGCCAGTGCTATTTGCCCTGTGTATGGCAATGGGAGCGCAATAATTTCTTTCCTTACCAGAAAACAATTCTTGCTCGTAGGACCAAAAACTGCATGTGATTCAACTCCATTTAGGACTGGGAAACAAACACTAGCTCGCCTTACAAGAAACACTCTCTGCTTTTGAGAAAAGAGCACTCTTCTACTCTACTGTGTTTCCGATGGTGTCTGAACAGTGAGCTTGCTCAGAACAAAAGAACTGTGCTTCCTACACCCACGGGCCATATCTAATTCAACTCTGCTTATGAAACTGACAAGAACAGTAGCTCCTCTTCAGTCAAATACACTGTACTTGATGGGAACAGACGCGTGTGCAATTTGCACTGTGTAAGGCAATGGGAGCGCAATAGTGACTTTCCTTACCAGAAAACAACTCTTGCTCGTAGGACCAAAAACTGCATGTGATTCAACTCCATTTAGGACTTGGAAACAAACGCTAGCTCGCCTTACAAGAAACACACTCTGCTTTTGAGAAAAGAGCACTCTTCTACTCTACTGTCTTTCCTATAGGGTCAGAACAGTGAGCTTGCTCAGAACAAAAGACCTGTGCTTCCTACAACCATGGGCCATATTTAGTTCAATTCTGCTTAGGAAACTAACAAGAACAGTACAACCTCTTCAGCCCAATACACTGTACAAGCTGGGAACAGACCCCAATGCGATTGGCCCTGTTTATGACAATGGGAGCACAATAGTGTCTCTTCTTACCAGAAAAAAACTCTTGCTCGTTGGACCAGAAACTGCATGTGATTCAACTCCATTTAGGATTGGGAAACCAACGCTAGGTCGCCTTACAAGAAACACACTCTGCTTTTGAGAAAAGAGCACACTTCTACTCTAATGTTTTTCCTATAGGGCCAGAACAGTGAGCTTGCTCAGAACAAAAGAACTGTGCTTCCTACACACACGAGCCATATTTAGTTCAATTCAGCTTAGGAAACTGACAAGAACAGTAGATCCTCTTCAGTCCAATACACTGTATCGCTGGGAACAGACACCAGTGCTATTTGCCCTTTGTATGACAGTGGGAGCGCAATAGTGACTCTTCTTACCAGAAAACAACTCTTGCTCGTGGACCAAAAACTGCATGTGATTCAACTCCATTTAGGACTGGGAACAAACGCTAGCTCGCCTTACAAGAAACACACTCTGCTTTTGAGAAAAGAGCACTCCTATACTCTACTGTGTTTCCTATGGGGTCTGAACAGTAAGCTTGCTCAGAACAAAAGAACTGTGCTTCCTACACACATGGGCCATATCTAGTTCAACTCTGCTTAGGAAACTGACAAGAACACTAGCTCCTCTTCAGTCCAATACACTGTACTTGCTGGGAACAGACGCGAGAGCTATTTGCACTGTGTATGGCAATGGGAGCACAATAGTGACTTTCCTTACCAGAAAACAACTCTTGCTCGTAGGACCAAAAACTGCATGGGATTCAACTCCATTTAGGATTGGGAAACAAACGCTAGCTCGCCTTACAAAAAACACACTCTGCTTTTGAGAAAAAAGCACTCTTCTACTCTTCTGTGTTTCCTATAGGGCCAGAACAGTGAGCTTTCTCAGAACAAAAGAACTGTGCTTCCTACACACACGGGCCATATTTAGTTCAATTCTGCTTAGGAAACTGACAAGAACAGTAGCTCCTCTTCAGTCCAATACACTGTACATGCTGGGAACAGACGCCAGGGCTATTTGCCCTTTGTATGACAATGGGAGTGCAATAGTGACTCTTCTTACCAGAAAAAAACTCTTCCTCATAGGACCAAAAACTGCATGTGATTCAATGCCATTTAGGACTGGGAAACAAACGCTAGCTCGCCTTACAAGAAACACACTCTGCTTTTGAGAAAAGAGCACTCCTCTACTCTCCTGTGTTTCCTATGGGGTCCGAACAGTAAGCTTGCTCAGAACAAAAGAACTGTGCTTCCTACACACACGGGCCATATCTAGTTCAACTCTGCTTAGGAAACTGACAAGAACACTAGCTCCTCTTCAGTCAAATACACTGTACTTGATGGGAACAGACGCGTGTGCAATTTGCACTGTGTATGGCAATGGGAGCGCAATAGTGACTTTCCTTACCAGAAAACAACTCTTGCTCATAGGACCAAAAACTGCATGTGATTCAACTCCATTTAGGACTTGGAAACAAACGCTAGCTCGCCTTACAAGAAACACACTCTGCTTTTGAGAAAAGAGCACTCTTCTACTCTACTGTCTTTCCTATAGGGTCAGAACAGTGAGCTTGCTCAGAACAAAAGACCTGTGCTTCCTACACCCATGGGCCATATTTAGTTCAATTCTGCTTAGGAAACTAACAAGAACAGTACAACCTCTTCAGCCCAATACACTGTACAAGCTGGGAACAGACCCCAATGCGATTGGCCCTGTTTATGACAATGGGAGCACAATAGTGTCTCTTCTTACCAGAAAAAAACTCTTGCTCGTTGGACCAGAAACTGCATGTGATTCAACTCCATTTAGGATTGGGAAACCAACGCTAGGTCGCCTTACAAGAAACACACTCTGCTTTTGAGAAAAGAGCACACTTCTACTCTAATGTTTTTCCTATAGGGCCAGAACAGTGAGCTTGCTCAGAACAAAAGAACTGTGCTTCCTACACACACGAGCCATATTTAGTTCAATTCAGCTTAGGAAACTGACAAGAACAGTAGATCCTCTTCAGTCCAATACACTGTATCGCTGGGAACAGACACCAGTGCTATTTGCCCTTTGTATGACAGTGGGAGCGCAATAGTGACTCTTCTTACCAGAAAACAACTCTTGCTCGTGGACCAAAAACTGCATGTGATTCAACTCCATTTAGGACTGGGAACAAACGCTAGCTCGCCTTACAAGAAACACACTCTGCTTTTGAGAAAAGAGCACTCCTATACTCTACTGTGTTTCCTATGGGGTCTGAACAGTAAGCTTGCTCAGAACAAAAGAACTGTGCTTCCTACACACATGGGCCATATCTAGTTCAACTCTGCTTAGGAAACTGACAAGAACACTAGCTCCTCTTCAGTCCAATACACTGTACTTGCTGGGAACAGACGCGAGAGCTATTTGCACTGTGTATGGCAATGGGAGCACAATAGTGACTTTCCTTACCAGAAAACAACTCTTGCTCGTAGGACCAAAAACTGCATGGGATTCAACTCCATTTAGGACTGGGAAACAAACGCTAGCTCGCCTTACAAGAAACACAGTCAGCTTTTGAGAAAAGAGCACTCTTCTACTCTACTGTGTTTCCTATAGAGCCAGAACAGTGAGCTTGCTCAGAACAAAAGAACTGTGCTTCCTACACACACGGGCCATATTTAGTTCAATTCTGCTTAGGAAACTGACAAGAACAGTACATCTTCTTCAGTCCAATACACTGTACATGCTGGGAACAGACGCCAGTGCTATTTGCCCTGTGTATGGCAATGGGAGCGCAATAATTTCTTTCCTTACCAGAAAACAATTCTTGCTCGTAGGACCAAAAACTGCATGTGATTCAACTCCATTTAGGACTGGGAAACAAACACTAGCTCGCCTTACAAGAAACACTCTCTGCTTTTGAGAAAAGAGCACTCTTCTACTCTACTGTGTTTCCGATGGTGTCTGAACAGTGAGCTTGCTCAGAACAAAAGAACTGTGCTTCCTACACCCACGGGCCATATCTAATTCAACTCTGCTTATGAAACTGACAAGAACAGTAGCTCCTCTTCAGTCAAATACACTGTACTTGATGGGAACAGACGCGTGTGCAATTTGCACTGTGTAAGGCAATGGGAGCGCAATAGTGACTTTCCTTACCAGAAAACAACTCTTGCTCGTAGGACCAAAAACTGCATGTGATTCAACTCCATTTAGGACTTGGAAACAAACGCTAGCTCGCCTTACAAGAAACACACTCTGCTTTTGAGAAAAGAGCACTCTTCTACTCTACTGTCTTTCCTATAGGGTCAGAACAGTGAGCTTGCTCAGAACAAAAGACCTGTGCTTCCTACAACCATGGGCCATATTTAGTTCAATTCTGCTTAGGAAACTAACAAGAACAGTAGCTCCTCTTCAGCCCAATACACTGTACAAGCTGGGAACAGACCCCAATGCGATTGGCCCTGTTTATGACAATGGGAGCACAATAGTGTCTCTTCTTACCAGAAAAAAACTCTTGCTCGTTGGACCAGAAACTGCATGTGATTCAACTCCATTTAGGATTGGGAAACCAACGCTAGGTCGCCTTACAAGAAACACACTCTGCTTTTGAGAAAAGAGCACACTTCTACTCTAATGTTTTTCCTATAGGGCCAGAACAGTGAGCTTGCTCAGAACAAAAGAACTGTGCTTCCTACACACACGAGCCATATTTAGTTCAATTCAGCTTAGGAAACTGACAAGAACAGTAGATCCTCTTCAGTCCAATACACTGTATCGCTGGGAACAGACACCAGTGCTATTTGCCCTTTGTATGACAGTGGGAGCGCAATAGTGACTCTTCTTACCAGAAAACAACTCTTGCTCGTGGACCAAAAACTGCATGTGATTCAACTCCATTTAGGACTGGGAACAAACGCTAGCTCGCCTTACAAGAAACACACTCTGCTTTTGAGAAAAGAGCACTCCTATACTCTACTGTGTTTCCTATGGGGTCTGAACAGTAAGCTTGCTCAGAACAAAAGAACTGTGCTTCCTACACACATGGGCCATATCTAGTTCAACTCTGCTTAGGAAACTGACAAGAACACTAGCTCCTCTTCAGTCCAATACACTGTACTTGCTGGGAACAGACGCGAGAGCTATTTGCACTGTGTATGGCAATGGGAGCACAATAGTGACTTTCCTTACCAGAAAACAACTCTTGCTCGTAGGACCAAAAACTGCATGGGATTCAACTCCATTTAGGACTGGGAAACAAACGCTAGCTCGCCTTAGAAGAAACACACACTGCTTTTGAGAAAAGAGCACTCTTCTACTCTACTGTGTTTCCCATAGTTCCAGAACAGTGAGCTTGCTCAGAAAAAAAGACCTGTGCTTCCTACACCCATGGGCCATATTTAGTTCAATTCTGCTTAGGAAACTAACAAGAACAGTACAACCTCTTCAGCCCAATACACTGTACATGCTGGGAACAGACCCCAATGTGATTGGCCCTGTTTATGACAATGGGAGCGCAATAGTGACTCTTCTTACCAGAAAAAAACTCTTGCTCGTAGGACCAGAAACTGCATGTGATTCAACTCCATTTAGGACTAAGAAACAAACGCTATCTAGCCTTACAAGAACCACACTCTGCTTTTGAGAAAAGAGCACTCTTCTACTCTACTGTGTTTCCCATAGTGCCAGAACAGTGAGCTTGCTCAGAACAAAAGAAATGTGTTTCCTACACACACGGGCCATATCTAGTTCAACTCTGCTTAGGAAACTGGCAAGAACAGTAGCTCCTCTTCAGTCCAATACACTGCACTTGCTGGGAACACACCCGAGAGCTATTTACACTGTGTATGGCAATGGGAGCGCAATAATTTCTTTCCTTACCAGAAAACAATTCTTGCTCGTATGACCAAAAACTGCATGTGATTCAACTCCATTTAGGACTGGGAAACAAACACTAGCTCGCCTTACAAGAAACACTCTCTGCTTTTGAGAAAAGAGCACTCTTCTACTCTACTGTGTTTCCTACGGTGTCCGAACAGTGAGCTTGCTCAGAACAAAAGAACTGTGCTTCCTACACACAGGGCCATATTTAGTTCAACTCTGCTTAGGAAACTGACAAAAACAGTAGCTCCTCTTCAGTCCAATACACAGGATTTGCTCGGAACAGACGCAAGAGCTATTTGCACTGTGTATGGCAATGGGAGCGCAATAGTGACTTTCCTTACCAGAAAACAACTCTTGCTCGTTGGACCAAAAATTGCATGTGATTCAACTCCATTTAGGACTGGGAAACAAACGCTAGGTCGCCTTACAAGAAACACACTCTGCTTTTGAGAAAAGAGCACTCTTCTACTCTAATGTTTTTCCTATAGGGCCAGAACAGTCAGCTTGCTCAGAACAAAAGAACTGTGCTTCCTACACACACGAGCCATATTTAGTTCAATTCAGCTTAGGAAACTGACAAGAAGAGTAGATCCTCTTCAGTCCAATACACTGTATCGCTGGGAACAGACACCAGTGCTATTTGCCCTTTGTATGACAGTGGGAGCGCAATAGTGACTCTTCTTACCAGAAAACAACTCTTGCTCGTAGGACCAAAAACTGCATGTGATTCAACTCCATTTAAGACTGGGAACAAACGCTAGCTCGCCTTACAAGAAACACACTCTGCTTTTGAGAAAAGAGCACTTTTCTACTCTACTGTGTTTCCTATGGTGTCCGAACAGTAAGCTTGCTCAGAACAAAAGAACTGTGCTTCCTACACACAGGGCCATATCTAGTTCAACTCTGCTTAGGAAACTGACAAGAACAGTAGCTCCTCTTCAGTCCAATACACTGTACTTGCTGGGAAGACGCGAGAGCTATTTGCACTGTGTATGGCAATGGGAGCACAATAGTGACTTTCCTTACCAGATAACAACTCTTGCTCGTAGGACCAAAAACTGCATGGGATTCAACTCCATTTAGGACTGGGAAACAAACGCTAGCTCGCCTTACAAGAAACACACTCTGCTTTTGAGAAAAGAGCACTCTTCTACTCTACTGTGTTTCCCATAGTGCCAGAACAGTGAGCTTGCTCAGAACAAAAGAACTGTGCTTCCTACACACAGGGCCATATCTAGTTCAACTCTGCTTAGGAAACTGACAAGAACAGTAGATTCTCTTCAGTCCAATACACTGTACTTGCTGGGAACAGACACGAGAGCTATTTGCACTGTGTATGGCAATTCGAGCACAACAGTGACTTTCCTTACCAGAAAACAATTCTTGCTCATAGGACCAAAAACTGCATGTGATTCAACTCCATTTAGGATTGGGAAACAAACGCTAGCTCGCCTTACAAAAAACACACTCTGCTTTTGAGAAAAAAGCACTCTTCTACTCTTCTGTGTTTCCTATAGGGCCAGAACAGTGAGCTTTCTCAGAACAAAAGAACTGTGCTTCCTACACACACGGGCCATATTTAGTTCAATTCTGCTTAGGAAACTGACAAGAACAGTAGCTCCTCTTCAGTCCAATACACTGTACATGCTGGGAACAGACGCCAGGGCTATTTGCCCTTTGTATGACAATGGGAGTGCAATAGTGACTCTTCTTACCAGAAAAAAACTCTTCCTCATAGGACCAAAAACTGCATGTGATTCAATGCCATTTAGGACTGGGAAACAAACGCTAGCTCGCCTTACAAGAAACACACTCTGCTTTTGAGAAAAGAGCACTCCTCTACTCTCCTGTGTTTCCTATGGGGTCCGAACAGTAAGCTTGCTCAGAACAAAAGAACTGTGCTTCCTACACACACGGGCCATATCTAGTTCAACTCTGCTTAGGAAACTGACAAGAACACTAGCTCCTCTTCAGTCCAATACACTGTACTTGCTGGGAACAGACGCGAGAGCTATTTGCACTGTGTATGGCAATGGAAGCGCAATAGTGACTTTCCTTACCAGAAAACAACTCTTGCTCGTAGGACCAAAAACTGCATGTGATTCAACTCCATTTAGGACTTGGAAACAAACGCTAGCTCGCCTTACAAGAAACACACTCTGCTTTTGAGAAAAGAGCACTCTTCTACTCTACTGTCTTTCCTATAGGGTCAGAACAGTGAGCTTGCTCAGAACAAAAGACCTGTGCTTCCTACACCCATGGGCCATATTTAGTTCAATTCTGCTTAGGAAACTAACAAGAACAGTACAACCTCTTCAGCCCAATACACTGTACAAGCTGGGAACAGACCCCAATGCGATTGGCCCTGTTTATGACAATGGGAGCACAATAGTGTCTCTTCTTACCAGAAAAAAACTCTTGCTCGTTGGACCAGAAACTGCATGTGATTCAACTCCATTTAGGATTGGGAAACCAACGCTAGGTCGCCTTACAAGAAACACACTCTGCTTTTGAGAAAAGAGCACACTTCTACTCTAATGTTTTTCCTATAGGGCCAGAACAGTGAGCTTGCTCAGAACAAAAGAACTGTGCTTCCTACACACACGAGCCATATTTAGTTCAATTCAGCTTAGGAAACTGACAAGAACAGTAGATCCTCTTCAGTCCAATACACTGTATCGCTGGGAACAGACACCAGTGCTATTTGCCCTTTGTATGACAGTGGGAGCGCAATAGTGACTCTTCTTACCAGAAAACAACTCTTGCTCGTGGACCAAAAACTGCATGTGATTCAACTCCATTTAGGACTGGGAACAAACGCTAGCTCGCCTTACAAGAAACACACTCTGCTTTTGAGAAAAGAGCACTCCTATACTCTACTGTGTTTCCTATGGGGTCTGAACAGTAAGCTTGCTCAGAACAAAAGAACTGTGCTTCCTACACACATGGGCCATATCTAGTTCAACTCTGCTTAGGAAACTGACAAGAACACTAGCTCCTCTTCAGTCCAATACACTGTACTTGCTGGGAACAGACGCGAGAGCTATTTGCACTGTGTATGGCAATGGGAGCACAATAGTGACTTTCCTTACCAGAAAACAACTCTTGCTCGTAGGACCAAAAACTGCATGGGATTCAACTCCATTTAGGACTGGGAAACAAACGCTAGCTCGCCTTACAAGAAACACAGTCAGCTTTTGAGAAAAGAGCACTCTTCTACTCTACTGTGTTTCCTATAGAGCCAGAACAGTGAGCTTGCTCAGAACAAAAGAACTGTGCTTCCTACACACACGGGCCATATTTAGTTCAATTCTGCTTAGGAAACTGACAAGAACAGTACATCTTCTTCAGTCCAATACACTGTACATGCTGGGAACAGACGCCAGTGCTATTTGCCCTGTGTATGGCAATGGGAGCGCAATAATTTCTTTCCTTACCAGAAAACAATTCTTGCTCGTAGGACCAAAAACTGCATGTGATTCAACTCCATTTAGGACTGGGAAACAAACACTAGCTCGCCTTACAAGAAACACTCTCTGCTTTTGAGAAAAGAGCACTCTTCTACTCTACTGTGTTTCCGATGGTGTCTGAACAGTGAGCTTGCTCAGAACAAAAGAACTGTGCTTCCTACACACACGGGCCATATCTAATTCAACTCTGCTTATGAAACTGACAAGAACAGTAGCTCCTCTTCAGTCAAATACACTGTACTTGATGGGAACAGACGCGTGTGCAATTTGCACTGTGTATGGCAATGGGAGCGCAATAGTGACTTTCCTTACCAGAAAACAACTCTTGCTCGTAGGACCAAAAACTGCATGTGATTCAACTCCATTTAGGACTTGGAAACAAACGCTAGCTCGCCTTACAAGAAACACACTCTGCTTTTGAGAAAAGAGCACTCTTCTACTCTACTGTCTTTCCTATAGGGTCAGAACAGTGAGCTTGCTCAGAACAAAAGACCTGTGCTTCCTACAACCATGGGCCATATTTAGTTCAATTCTGCTTAGGAAACTAACAAGAACAGTACAACCTCTTCAGCCCAATACACTGTACAAGCTGGGAACAGACCCCAATGCGATTGGCCCTGTTTATGACAATGGGAGCACAATAGTGTCTCTTCTTACCAGAAAAAAACTCTTGCTCGTTGGACCAGAAACTGCATGTGATTCAACTCCATTTAGGATTGGGAAACCAACGCTAGGTCGCCTTACAAGAAACACACTCTGCTTTTGAGAAAAGAGCACACTTCTACTCTAATGTTTTTCCTATAGGGCCAGAACAGTGAGCTTGCTCAGAACAAAAGAACTGTGCTTCCTACACACACGAGCCATATTTAGTTCAATTCAGCTTAGGAAACTGACAAGAACAGTAGATCCTCTTCAGTCCAATACACTGTATCGCTGGGAACAGACACCAGTGCTATTTGCCCTTTGTATGACAGTGGGAGCGCAATAGTGACTCTTCTTACCAGAAAACAACTCTTGCTCGTGGACCAAAAACTGCATGTGATTCAACTCCATTTAGGACTGGGAACAAACGCTAGCTCGCCTTACAAGAAACACACTCTGCTTTTGAGAAAAGAGCACTCCTATACTCTACTGTGTTTCCTATGGGGTCTGAACAGTAAGCTTGCTCAGAACAAAAGAACTGTGCTTCCTACACACATGGGCCATATCTAGTTCAACTCTGCTTAGGAAACTGACAAGAACACTAGCTCCTCTTCAGTCCAATACACTGTACTTGCTGGGAACAGACGCGAGAGCTATTTGCACTGTGTATGGCAATGGGAGCACAATAGTGACTTTCCTTACCAGAAAACAACTCTTGCTCGTAGGACCAAAAACTGCATGGGATTCAACTCCATTTAGGACTGGGAAACAAACGCTAGCTCGCCTTAGAAGAAACACACACTGCTTTTGAGAAAAGAGCACTCTTCTACTCTACTGTGTTTCCCATAGTTCCAGAACAGTGAGCTTGCTCAGAAAAAAAGACCTGTGCTTCCTACACCCATGGGCCATATTTAGTTCAATTCTGCTTAGGAAACTAACAAGAACAGTACAACCTCTTCAGCCCAATACACTGTACATGCTGGGAACAGACCCCAATGTGATTGGCCCTGTTTATGACAATGGGAGCGCAATAGTGACTCTTCTTACCAGAAAAAAACTCTTGCTCGTAGGACCAGAAACTGCATGTGATTCAACTCCATTTAGGACTAAGAAACAAACGCTATCTAGCCTTACAAGAACCACACTCTGCTTTTGAGAAAAGAGCACTCTTCTACTCTACTGTGTTTCCCATAGTGCCAGAACAGTGAGCTTGCTCAGAACAAAAGAAATGTGTTTCCTACACACACGGGCCATATCTAGTTCAACTCTGCTTAGGAAACTGGCAAGAACAGTAGCTCCTCTTCAGTCCAATACACTGCACTTGCTGGGAACACACCCGAGAGCTATTTACACTGTGTATGGCAATGGGAGCGCAAT